>NW_005054332.1:5798794-5826225 GCF_000277835.1 Geospiza fortis
GGGGGACGGATGAGTTGGTGTAGAAGAGTAAGAAGGACCTCTTTTCTTCATTACAGAGTCTTCTGGAACTATGCTCAGTACTATTATGATTAATAATGCCTCACCTGGCTGAGTATGAAGATCTAGAAGTTTTCCCCATTCTCAGATTCTTTTTTTTGTATCTGTCTCTACCTCTCAATGCGCTATAAGATTATTCACTTTAAATAAAAATACAGGACACAATATGAACTTGCTAAAAAAATTACAAGAATTTTGTAGCTGTAGTTAGAGACAATGTAAATGTCCCATGACTTCAACCTTGTACTGCTAAAGATAGTAGAATGATCCCCTCAGTAACAATATCAGACAGGAGACTCTTCAGTGGGGCAGGAATATTTTGTTGTAAACTGATGCGAACAAGGGGAAAATCCGAGACAGTGAGTAATTTGTGATTACAGCCAGTTACTTGGCTTCCCTGATTTTTCCAGAAGTTAAGCTGTAAAGTCAATTCACAGTCAAATCACAGAATCTCACATCAGCAGATTAAGAGTTCTAAGTGTTGGTAAAGCAGATATTTTCTGAAGTTGCCTTGAAATACTCTCTGATTGCTTAGATGTCCTTGGCAAATTAGTGCCTGCCAGAAATAAATGTATGCTAGGTTGTGGTTTTTTGTTTGCTTCACATTGTTATAATTACTATTGCTATTTTTATTAATAGAAATACTCATAGAAAGAGTGGAAACAGAGAAAAGGGGGCAAGAATAGATGTCTGATTAGTTAGTTTTGAAGGGATTTCCAGGGAAAGCAAGCTGCTGATCAAACAGCATTTTGCCCCTGTTGATTACAACAAAAATATGTGTGTCCAAAGTTTAAAGACTAAAAGATACATGTTGAAATGAATAAAATTTTCAAAGCAAACAAACAAGACTCATCTAGGGTCTTCAAATGTTATGGTTTTATCCTGGTGATGTTTATGTCCAGCTAGGAGTGAGATAAAAAACTGAGAGGAAGACTCATGTGAATAACCATTAATATCAGCTTAAAAAAGAAAAAGGAAGCAGTCAAAAAGAAAATGGAGAGTCAAATTGTGTTCTGACAGTGATTCATTCAGCATGATTTATCTTTTTAGAAGTCTAGAAAGTCCTTGTTAGTGTTCTCCATTCTTTTCATACTGTCAGTAAAAGTAGCAAAGAAGAATGTTCTATCCAAACTATTAGGAGATCAAGCTTCAGAAAATTGTGATGTACATACTCTGAATGTTTTTTCACCTTTTGCAGCTCTATATAGGACTCATATCACATTTCAAAATTTATGTTGTGATCAGAGAAACAGATAAATTTCTTTAATCTTTTTGAAAGTTAGGATGAACACAATCACTGCACTCAGGAAACAGAGCAAGAAAGCTCTTGGCAGGCTTAGCCAAGACCTGCATGCAGAGATGGGAATGAGCAAAACTGTTACACCTGTTCAACCATTATAGAAAAATGCAAAATTTTGGACCAAAATATGTAAGCCTAAATATTTGGGGATATTACAATTTCTTAATACTCTCTCTAAAGTGGTCATCATTGCACAAAATTGTGAAATGCCTCTCTTCTTTACCCTGCTTCTGAGTTGAGAATCTTAATCTATTAGACAAAACCCAGAAGGTGCTGGAACTATTATTTTAAAATGTGGTCCACAAAACTATTATCTACCTTCAATTATGAGAGTTAGTACTGTTGTCTTAACTATAAATTACTACCCATTAATAATAATAAAGAAAACTTTACAGGAGAAAAACTTGATACTTGGCTTTGTAAATCATCAATAGCATCCTATGCAATCTATTAGCATACTCAAAAATTTTAAGCTACCTTAAGATCTGCTACAATTTAGTTGAAAAATACACTTTTTAAGATGGATAACATTTAAGATACTGAAGACATTCAGTTTTGATTGAAGAATAGAATAATAAATCCTTCCAGGAAAAATGAAAACCTCTAAGAACACTTTTAGTCAAAGAGTTGCAGACTCCCAACAAAATTACCTATAGTCTTCTAATACTGCTTCAGAGAAACAAGATGTCTTCAGTTTTGGAAAGTATTGATTGTGTGTGGTGTTATGCAAGTTCAGATGTTTTGCAAGTTCAGCAAAGTACATTCGCAAAAAAATAAGACTGCAAAGAGGAAAATTAGTTAGCCCTGCTCAAATACACAGATATAACACAGGGCAGATAAAGAAAACTGCTTCTCATGATGCAGACATTTAAATATAGCAGGTTTATGTATAAATTAATTTCATTGTGTCCACATTTAGATGTATTTTTCAATTTTTTTTAGGCCTAATGAGCTCATATAGCAAACATATATATCTAGTTGTCTTTTCTTTGAAATTATTTTTAAGTTACTTGAGAAAATTATTAATTGATAACTTCATACTGTAGTTTGGAATTTATTTGCAGAACTATATTCTAGTTTATCTATTTTGAGAGGCTGAAAACCAAACAGTGTGAAAGACCACTCTGGGTATAAAGACAGTTCTACACACCATTTTCTGCTCACAGTAGTGAGCAAAATATAACTCACAGAATAAAATGTTGCATTAAGCAGCAGAAATATAAGACAGTTCTCAAGGTTTACTGATCAGCTGAGATATTGCTTTACTCAGAACAAACATTAGCTTTTTGGTCATGCTGTATCTTCAGCATGAATCTTCAGTAATGAACGGTGAATACTCTTCAGTGAATAGTGTCCTATTCATTATGGCCCAATATCAGTCTCAATTAATTTGCATTCTAATTTTAAATTCAGCAGAGGAGCATCTTAGTGGACTTACTATTCCTTAAAATTTCTTTTTCAGTTTCAAATGTTTTTGCCTTTGCTTCCAGACTCTCAGTTCAGTGATTACTATATACAATTCTATTGACAAAATCTTTGTAGAATCAGAGAATCATACAATATTATGAGCTGCGTGGGACCCATCAGGATCATGCAGTCCTGGCCATGCACAAGGTTCCCTAAGAATCACACCATATGTCTTAGGGCACTGTCCAAACTCTTTTTGAACCCTGTCAAGCTTGGTGCTGTGACCGCTTCCCTGGGCAGCCAGGTAAAGAACCTTGTCAAGGTATCTAACCTAAACCTCCCCTGACATAAACTCACGCCATTTTCTTGAGTCCTGTCACTGGGCATGAAGTGAAGAGATTGGTTCTTGGCCCTCTGCTTTCTCTTGTGAGGACGTTGAAGACCACAATGAGGTGTCCCCTCAGTCTCCTCTTCTCCAGGCTGGACAAACCAAGTGACCTCAGCCGTGGCAGTGTGTTCTTATGAGTTTTGCCGTTGTTTTATTGTAAAAGTGAGTTATTCAATGTTAGTTAGGTATGATGGTTCAGTCCATGTATCCCCATTTTATCTCCTCATGATGGTTTCTCCCAAGTTGTTGACTCCTAAGTTTTCCTGCCACTCAGCTGTCACTCAGTGTGTCCATCTCCCTGTCTCTCCCTCCCCCTCTCCCTCTCCTCTTCTCCTTGTATGGCCCTGTCAATCCAAATTGTGCTGGCCCCTACTCCTGTCTGTCAACCCAGATCCACCCATTTTATTCCAGAATGTTCTATGTCAATCAGCCTGCTTCTAACAGTTGATTTGTTCTTAAAGCTTCTCCCCTCCCCTGTGTTAACTCCATTGGTTTTGTCAGGTTCCATATTCCTCCTCCCCAGGTGTTTCCCCATTGGTTGTGTGATGTTCCCACCCCTTAGAGTGGCTCCCTTTAAGAACCCTAGCCAAACCCCTTTTCTTTGTTGCTCATTCCTGACTTATTCCAGGAATAAAGCTTCTTTGGAGTGTGAGCAAGTGTCCCCTGAGTGTCCTCTCCTTCAGTTCTTTGCCTTGGTATCCTCGTGGTGAACTGCTGCAGTGTCACCCATGCCGATGCATTCGCTGCCACCTAGAAGCCTTGGCAGAGGCTCAGGGGCAGCCTCTCCTGTGTGTCCCTTCGGTCACTCAGGGAGCTTTGCTAGGTGGCATTCCACTGCTCTGTGAATGCAGGAGAACCACACTCAGCCACTCCATATAACATGTCCCTTCCAGGCTGTTCGCCAACATGTGTAGGAAAATTATTGTAGGCATCAAAAATATAGAGATGGAGAATTAGCTTGATATAATGTAGATAAATTGGCAAAACCTATGGGTCAAATTTCAGAATATGTTAAGAATTCATTCTCTGAACAATTAAGGGTTTTTAAGTTCTCAAATTAAGACAATTTGTTAATCAAAATCCTTGTTTAAGAATCCTAATTGTGGCTTGCCTTGAGCTGTGGCTGTCACTCCTTTGATTCATTATACTTATTTTCTAGCAGTGGTAGTTGTTCCATAGCTACTTCAGCTTCAATCATTTTGCCACAACTCCTGATGAAGTTTTGAAATCACAAAAAAGGCTTTTGAAGGGTAATCTTACAAATAACTACCTTTAAATAGTTGTTAAGGGAAAGATAATCTTAGATTCAGCTTAGTATCTTAGTGTAGGATGTATGTTCAATATCTGTCTACTCTTCTTCTTTAAGAGTCTCATTGCTCCTATAATGTTGTAGTATTATATTTTTATGTTATAACGTTAGTTTTATATGCACCTATTTATATTGCAATTATTCAACACTATAATATAATATTAGCAAATGATTAAAAATATTTTAAGTATAGACATTTTAGTATCTGTATATTCTAGTGTTTCTAGGTTTAAAAAGAAGGATTCACATATAATAATTTTAATAAATTGAGACATTCTGAACTACAAATATTAGACCCAGAGGAATTTGGAACTTTTTTCTAACACTTTAACCAATAAGTCTGACTTATTATTAGCCAAGTTTTGAAAAACATGAAGCCTGTTTCACATGGGATAATTTATCAGTATTAGGACACTTCAGTTTAGTGGAAAATTCATACACTATTAAGAGCCTTGTCTGGGATTATATTCCTTTACCAATCAGTAATTAGTTTTAAGAGTTGAAACCATATGCAGTTGCATGGTGTCACCTAAATAACATAAAGACACTGTCTGTTAGTGACACTGGCGCTGCAGCACCCATCTCCAGTCTTTTCTTCACAGCAGTTATATAAAAAATGTTGTCCTTTAGTGTAATAATTCTATTACATGTACATTGGATGGTGGGTAGTTTAGTGGATAGAGAAGGATACTATCCATCTTGAGATTTGTGCCTCTAAGAGAAGTCAGATACTAATATCTATATTAAAAGAACCTCAAAAGTCCCTGTAAATTTGAATCGGGGGAATCAGTGACCTTCTCCTACTTGATCTTTATTCCTTGTCCTCTCCTCTCCCAGAAAAAGGTCTAGGATGGAGAATGGTATCATCAGTTAAAGTTATCTCCTCAGAAGAGCATGGGGGAGGAAAGGAAGTTAATCCCTATGCTCCTTCTAAGTTAGTGGATTATAACAGACAGTTTTGACTGAAAACCAGAGATGATATAGCCTGGATAAAAGCTTGGACAACATCTTTGAAGTCTGTTCAGAAGCAGACACACAAGTGTTCAGAGAAAAGTGCTTTGAAACTGAAGGTATGAGAGACATATCTCAAATACTGTTACTCTTTCAACGTGAAGTAAATCCCCTTGCAAAACCATACAAGTTTGCCTGTATGAACCACAATTTATGCAACACATTTTTATACTGATGTGAAAGTTTAGCAAAGCAGGTTCACATCCAGACTTGAGTTTAGCTGTGTGAATGTCTATCCTGATCTTGGTAAACTGCAGAGCTGTTAACTAGTTGCCAAATTAACTCCTTCGCTAAGGCTGAATATTAAGTTTCTTCTCCAGTTCTGGCCTTACCACTCTTCATAATTTTACCTCAAAACATGAGATACCCACTGATTTGCATAACACTGTATCTACCAATTTACATTTTAAAGTCAGATTTTATTTTAGGCCTTTGTAATTCATGGGCACAGGAAAGGGTAAAAAATTAAAATACATTTCATTTGAAGGAAAGTCAGAAGCTAAACACTAAAATACCTCTATTTATTACAAAGTGTGAGTTCAAGACTATTTCAATATAGCAAAGATCCCCAGCTATTATTTACTTTAACAGGTTACATCAAAAGTCCTGGGTTTTATTACTGTTTGTAGTCTATTTTGTTCTTTATGCAGACAGTTCCAGTTCACTCCATCAGTTACTTACATCCACCAACTTTAATCTGCTGTGGGGATTAATGAACAACACCTGACACAATGACTTCCCAGAATGCCTGGAGCTTTAAACACTTTAATTTTTAAATAAATCACACCATTAAGCAGAATAAAATAAAAGGGATCTGTTGCTGTATTCCGCATCCTGAGTCTACAGACATCTGACAAAGAGATCTCACATGTAACAGTGACTACGGAAAAATAAACTTTGATTGTTGCCAGATAGTTGTTGTCCTAGAGAAAAATGTTACCCAGATCAAAAATTTAATATACCTCTACCTGATAAGAAAATTTTGCTTCAAAGCGGCATTATATGTACTTTATTTGCAAGTAAATATTTTATTCTTCCAGCATCAGAAATACATTTCCAGTATACAAATTTCCTGGGTGAAACAACAGAATGGGGATATTTTTTAATATGTTGTCACTCTGAGCACTGAAGCAGAGCATGATGGGTTAAAGTAATAAACATACTAGACCTGAATAATGTAACTGATTCCACATTCTAAACAAATTTATATACTTCCATGCTTCATAAATCAATTCCATCCATTTCTTTTCCAACTCTGAAATCTATTCTTAATTTCAAATGGTGTTTTCTGAGTTCTGTATTTCATAACCTTTCCATATAAATTATTCTTTCTCCATGTCCATCTTGTGCATTACTTACCCTTTATAATTTTCTTAGATTTTTTGCTAGTTGAATTGCTATTCACACAATAATCTCACAGACCTCTTATTTTTTAGATTGTTTAGGGAGAAATAATTGAGAATAATCAATATCAGAGTTTTGAATGTCATTGGTTACTTCTGATTGAATTCCATGAAGCACATAAGGTATTTTGTTCCAGAAGTGAATCAGCTCAACTTTTCTGTTTTGGTTCAAATAATTGTGTTTACAAATGTCTATGAATATATTTCATTTAAATGAACTCTCTGAGGGAGCAATCTGCTAGTAAACCCTTGTATGATAATACTCAGTGAAAGGAATGCAGAAAGCTATGACTGAAGAAGAAGAGAATTTTATTTACAATTTAGAACATGCATGCATGGCTGTATTTTTTATTATTTGCTCTGTTACAGTTTCACCTAATGAAAAGAGATAAGCCTTTACATTAGAATTTTTGCTGCAATTGTGGGAAGTACAAGTATGGAAGTTTGTCAAGAATACAAGTTTCCCATTGGCACTTGTCAAATCAGATTTCAAATATTATAATAATAAATATTATTACCCAATAATATATGCAATAATCACCAATTCAAAGCTCCATTCCAATCTGTGCAAATAGATTCTGAAATATGCAATATCATATCCCAAGGCAATTCTATATTTAACATAATAAATATTGTAAGAATCCAAGGTCATTAAGAACAGCCATTTAAATAACATTAATCCTTGGTTTAAAAGTCATCATAGATATTTGGAATCTAACTTGTCCTGGGATATTAAGTTCTGACCTGAGTTGTTGGAAAAAAGTACAGTGAGCGTACATGGCAGCACCAGGAATATCTGGAAATTTTTCTCCTCTTCATTGGCACAAGGAAGCTGCTGGAAAGCTTACAGATGCGCAAATGTGAAAAACCATAGACTGTATAAAATTAAGTTAGCTGGCATTTGTTGCTAGCTGAATTGCTGCTAGCATAGTCCAGGATAAGGACGTAAAAAGGGCCTTTGCATAATGTCCACAGATGTGTTATTCAGCCACACGGTGAGATTATTTTTTCTTTTTTTGTGAGTTTGTTTCCCAGTGATTAATAATGTGAGACTGAGACAGACAGGATCTTACAGCTTTATCTGAAGGGAGTATTTTTGTTTAAGCAAACCTGGATTCCTTCTCCATGGAATTTTACTTGTCATAACAAAACAAGAATCCAAATCTTTCTGATCCAGGTGGCAGCTCTGGGCACCAATCTGATTTCCCACCTTTGGAGATCCATGAGGCAGGAAGGGGGAACCCCCAGGAGCCTTCCCTGCCAGGAACGTCCTGGCTTTATCAGGAGCAAAGAGGCCACCAGGCACCACTTTTGGAGATTGATTCTCAGTTCAGTCAAAGAGAATACTCCTAAGCTTCAGGCCTGGGAAACTTAGGAAGAATGAAAACAATTTTTATGTCTTTTTCTGTTCATGTTGTTTATAGATATGTACCTTCAGAGTCTGCTATTCATAGTTTACCAATAGTGTGAAAGATTTTTACTTCGAGACCAATCAGGCTTCGCCTTAGCAATCCTGGTTGTAAAAGGATGCTACCTATTAGTAAAAGTTAACCTTCTGAAACATGGAGTCATTTTATCAATCCCCAGGATCTGGTGCAGGTTCCTGGTCCATCTTCTGTACACATCCTTCAGGTACCCAACCACCAGGTCCAGCTGATGCTCATCTTCCAAGTCTCCACACAGGTCATGTACCGGCTGGAATTCAGGAATTTCTTCAGCCAGCGGGATTGTTTCCCAGTTTTCAAGATCCCCAGGAGACACCCTTCAGCCCCTTTTGTCTTTACTATGAACTCCACCAGCTTCTTGTTGTCCCTGTCCCTGGCAGTTCTGGTCCTGTCAGGGAGGAGCTTCCTCAGGGGTTTCTGAGGGATGTGTCTGAGGAAGACAGTCCAGCCCCTTTCTCCCCTGTGTTTGGGAATGCTATCTGCACCACACTCTGGTATCCCTCTTTCCTCACTGGATAGCAGATATCAGCGGCAAAATACTCCAGGAAGGACCTGGTGAAAGAATGACAGCCCACTCGGATCCGATAGTCAGCATCAGCTGGAGGCACCATTCGATTTCCCTGCAATAGTTCTTCTTGGCTCGTTCGATGAGCTCCTGCTTCTCCTCCCAGTCAAAGTGCTTCAGGCTCTTCAGAGACACTGAGAAAACTTTTTTCTTCTCATTTGCGGTACCATCTGTGAAGAGCACACAGGGCCTCTGGTGCTTTCTCTTCACTGCTTTCACCCACTGGCCAGTACTGATGCTGCTGCCGCTTGCACCACACCAACATCCCTTCCTCGAAGAATTTGGGTTCTCAATGGGACAGAATGCTTGGGAAATTTTCCTCTCTTCATCTGCCAGAGGTGAGAGTGGAAGTAGGCTTTCTGAGGAAACGCTCCTGGAAGACATGCCAGAGGGTTCCAGCCCTTTATCTTCCTTGGAGTCAGGGGCTTTATTCCCAGCCAGGTGTGAGGGATCCTGGTTTTCCTTCTCCTGAGGCTGAGGGAAGGCACCAGAAGGCCCAGGTGAGGATCCAGGGTGGTTCCTGAATTTCCTCTCTGTGCCTGAGGCCACACCTGCCCCATCTGGGTGTTTCCCACCCTCTGCCTCTCTCCTCCCCATCCAGCTGCTTTGCCAGGCTCTCACTCTCACTGCTGATGCTTTTCTCCAACCCATCGGAGGCAGTTTCACAGGAGGAATCCAAAAATGTTCTCCCAGGCTGAGTTCCTTTTTTTCTGGAAGGCTCCATGGTGCCAGATTTAGAGGGGACAGAGAGAGACCCCTCCTCAGGAGCTATCTATGCTTGATCCTGAGGGGAATCATCCTTTCATCTTCTTTTTCTTCCTTGCTGACTGCTTCCAGCCTCGGGTTTACAGGATTCCCCATTTTGGGCTGGATTTTCCTCTGTCTAGGTGATGATTTTGTTTCTGTTTTTTTGCAGTTATGACTGTCAGGGGCTGGTGCCACACTGGAGTCCCTGGCCCTGCACCTGGCAGGGTTTGTTCCACCCCCATGCGTTCTGGCAGGGCTTGCTCCACTTCCAGATGCTCTGGAAGGGTTTGTGCCACTTCGAGGTGCTTTTCCACTCTCCCCTGGAGCCACAGAACCTCCCTGGCAGCATGCTTTGGCATCATCCTTCATCCCACAACTATTCTGGGGTTTTCTTTTCCTCTTGGCAGCCTCAGGTTCCGACTTTTTGGAGCAAGAGCGCAACAAGAAGCTGTGGGAGGGGGTGGGTGGGGCAAATTTCTCCTGGGAAAATTTGGGATTTGGTCCTTCTGCAGGTGGCGTTTGACTGCTGGAGTCAGTCTGATGGAGAATATCCAGGGAATTTTAAGGGAACGGTGATATTGCGACTCCTCCATGGCCTCACTCTCTTTTCTTGTGCTCCAGGGTGGAGGCAATGGCTACAGGCATTGACCAAGGGCCTGATCCCAGTGACTACAATGCCAGATTGGGCATTGTAAGTAAATGAGAATTATTTTCTGTGTTCTTTTTTCCTCATTAAATGAATTAACAAGTAGGTTTCTGTTGCCATCAGATGATACTACAATGAGCAGAAGCCTTTGAAAAAAATTGTGGTATAGAGGTCCTTAAAGATTTTAGAGCAATGCAGACATGGTAATGAGAAGAGCTGATGTGCTTTTTTATCCAATATGTAACATCAGTCTTAATTATTTCTGACACTACAGTCTTTATATTACGAGAACCTTTGTAAGAAAAAGAATAGCAACCAACTAAACAAAAAAAACAGTTCCATGACTTTTCTTTTAAATCTGGTTCAACTGTTCCTCATTAGAAGCAGTTGAAAGACTGGTTAAAAAGCATGTAGGCAGCACTTTTAACTAAAGTCAACATTTGTTTCGGGAAAAGTGTTTCAAGAAAGCTGTGGGCCAGCTGGAGAAATCCAGTGATAAATAACAGGTAAGATCAACAGTCTGAAAATCATGATGATGAGGATAGACAGGAAAAAACAGTTAGCCTTAAGAAGGGTATGCAGAAGGAAAATGTAGCAACAGTCATCAAATATGCAAATTATTGCTGCACACAGAAGAAGGCTTGAAAAATCTGTTCTCCGTATCTCACTTGGGAGTAAGACTAGCTAAAGTGATTTATATTAGACATTACAAAAATAAATGTCAAACATTAAAAAATATTACGACCCTAAATATTGGAAAAAAGTAATCTCTGGAAGGGTCTGGATTACCCATTATTAGAGATTTTTATGAACAGGTTTTGTTGACCAATGGTAAAGAATAACAAGCATAAAGGCAGAGGCCAATTTACTCTAGAGAAGAATCTGTTCCTATAGCAAAACTCTTTTGGATCATCTGTGAAACAAATACTCTGTCTCTCTCCCCCTCTTGAAATCAGTGCTCATTTTGCTTTAGGAGTATAGAGAGTCTTTAAAGATCCAGCACAACCAGAACAAGGTGTGGAGGAGCTTTGTTTCAGTTGAAAGCTCATTTTGATTATTATTTCGTTGGCTCATGATCTATAAAGAGATAGAAATCCACTGTGCATTCTGCTGGAAATATTTTGTGGAATGAAGCAGGAAACCATGCTTTGATGCAGACTTTTCAAGTAATTTCTGCTTTGATGTCTAGTCATAGACAGTAAAGGCTGCATGTTTACATGTCTAACTTCAGAAGTCTTAAACTGTTGTGTAAGTCTAAAACAATCAATTTAAGTTCCTTTCAGATTTTTTGGGCAGAAATAATCACTTACACAGGAGAAGCCATCTTGTCTCATCCAAAATGTTTAAAATATCTAAACCAGGCCAGGCCAGTTTTCCTACAGGAATGTCACATATCTCTTTGACTTTTCAGAATTCAAGGACAACCACATCATATTTAAGCAGTAAAGTCTTAAGATACCTGAATTTTTCTACTGCTATCCCTCTAAGTTTCATCCTGTGTCTCTTTTAACCACCTCCCCACCTTGTCTTCACCCAGGTGAATTACTTTAATCTCAAAGTATGGTTATACACGGTAAAATTAACAGAATGACGCAAATTGAACAAACAAAAATTATGTCTGTATGAAGTAAATTCTAATATTTCTCTGAGAGGAATGTTTCTACCGCATCTGCGGGGTGTGGTGTGCGCAGAACCAGCGAGGGGATTTGCTCCAAACGTACCTGAGAGAAGACCTCTCAGACCATTGAGTCCATGCTGCCAAATCCACCACTGAACTATATCCTTAAGCACCACATCTCTATGTTTTTAAATACTTCCAGGCATGATAATTCTACCACTTCCCTGGGTGACCTGTTCCTGATATTTGACAACCCTTTCAGTGAGGAATTTTTTCCTAATATCCAGATTAAACCTCCAGTGGTGCAACTTGAGGGCATTTCCCCTTGTCCTGTCACTTGTTACTTGGGAGAAAAGACCAGCTTCCGCCTCTCTACAACCTTTCAGGCAGTTAAAGAGGGCAATAAGGTTGCCCCTGAGCCTCAGTTTCTCCAGGCTAAACAATCCCAACCCCAGTTCTCTCAGCTGCTCCTCAGGAGATTTGTGTTCCAGACCCTCTGCCAACTTCATTTCCTCTCTCCCGACATGCTTCAGCGCCTCAATGTGCTTCTTGTAACCATGTGACAAAAGGAAGGCCACTATCTGCCAAGTTATCCAGAGAACTAACCAGAAGAGAAATTCTGTTGAATACAGTAAAAGAAATACAGAGGGATCCGGCCTGGAAAAGTGGTATTGAAGCAGCATGAAGAGTTACCAGGAGAGGCAGCAGCCCATGGCTGGAAAGAGGACACCTGCAGGGGTGCACACCAGAGCAGGGAGCATTTGCCACTGCCCAGTGACAGTGAGGAGCTACCTGGGACGTGGGGTGTGCAGGGGATGGGGGGGGAGGAGGTGCTTCTGGGGGCTGGGAGATATGTAACTGTTTATTAGTTCTCTCTAGAGGTTTGGTAACATGATTTATCTGTTGTATTACCGATATTGATCCCGAGTCTAAAGTTCACTGTGGATTAATTACATGTCATTAATAAATTAATAAAATATTTCAATTCCAATTCTGGACTAAGCTATGAGAACTCACTTGTTTTTTCTTGGAGTCTACCTTTCCTAGGGAAGGATACTTAGCAACCAGCTAGGATGAGTAGTGAATTATTTGTAGACTGGAAATAATAAAGGAAAACCCTATTTATCAGGAATGGTAAGAATTTTAAAATGTTTAGAATTATATATTGGAGTAATTAGAAGTCTTACAAAGTAGCCTGAAAGATCTGGGAAAATCAAAGGAATTACTTCCACATTTCTCTCATCTGTATTTGCAGTACTATTAGACTAGATTTTTTTATTAATATATCATTAATACCCAACATTGATATCAGCACACACTACTAATAGAAATAGAACCACACATTTGTCTTAGGCATGTATGCTGGTGACTTTTCTTTTGTATTTCTGGCATCTTTTAATTTTCGGTTTTTAAGATAATTTCTCTCAGGGGATGACTTTAATTTGATCCTGTTATTCATATTGCTCATCCAGACTTAGGAATCTGGGATGAGGGAAATGAGAGGGGAAGCACACAAGATTTTTTTTCTTTCTAAATGAAAACCATATCTGTTCAAAGATTTGACTTGTAATTGAAGAATAAACATACTTTACCACACTCCAAAGGAAAAAAAATACAATGCTTAAATTGTTATAATGATGATTACTTACATTAAAAAACCCAAACCCCAAAAACTCCCAAACAAACAAGCAACCTCAAAAAACCCCAATGAAATTAAAACAGGCAGAGCAACTGATGTTTTTCCAAACTCTGTTTTCCACAGAAAGACGAGTAAATGGTTAAAGGCTGGATTAAGACCCTTCCCCATTACAGTTTCTAGCTGTGTTAATATATTAGTCATCGATGCAGATTTTTATCTGTATGTGCCTAATCTGCACATGTATATATACACACCCAAAGGTACACACATCCTGGAAATGAAGGCAGGGTAGAAAGACTGCAAAGTTCTGAGGAAGTATGTTTAACAAATAAATGAATAAATTAATTCTCAATATTTGTGGAAACAAAAATGGAAAATTTCTGTGCAATCCTTTCCTTAAGTCATATTTTCCTAGCCCACCTGGAAGTGTTGGTTAAGAAATGTTGTAGACCATGTAAACAAAATCTTTAGAAAAATCATAATGAAGTCATATTCCAGAAACTTGTTTTACACGAATTTATTCTTTGCTCAAATTGGCATCATAATGTATCTAAATAATTAGTCTGTGTAGCATTGCAGGAAAAAAGATTAAAACACAGAAAAGCAATTCCCTGACTCCTAGTTAAGCAATTCCCTGACCCCTGCCTAGTTAACTAGACTCTCTAGTTTTGCCACTGCCATGTGTTCTATGCTGTAGAATTACAAGAGGAGCTTAAAGATCATACTTATGTTATATTTTTCTGTATGTCAACCTCCATTAATAATAGTGAAGCAGGCTTAAGGAGGTTTGATTTGCCTCCTAGCTTTCAAAGATATAGCCTTAACATTTCTATACTAAGTGTAGTCATTTAATTATTTAATGTTAAGTAACAAACTTCAGTACTGGAACATTCTCTCAGGCTTTCCTTTCCAAAATATAACTTAAAAATAATACTAGCATGAAAACTGAAGTTCTCAGAGCAATTTTGGAACTAGACTAAAAGAGGGAATATGATTTTTGGAAGGGTATGTGAGACATGCTTTTTCTGTTCCAGAAACACACAAACACAACTCAGAAGAAAAGGACTGTCTGACTTTTTCTCTGATCCTGGGCCTGTGGCAACACAGCTTACTAGGCTATCACTAGGATTTATCAATTTAAAAATATGCTAATGAAGGCACTCAATTTTTGATCATCATCAACAAAATGATCTTTATTACAATGTTTGCTACATATAAAATATGTTTGTGCCTGCATCTATATGAAGCACATACCAAAGTGGTCGTAGATGCCCCATTGCTGGAAACACTGAAGGTCAGATTGGATGGCGCTCTGGGCAACCTGAGACAGTTGAAGATACCCCTGATCATTGCAGAGGGGTTAGACTAGATAATCTTTAAAGGTCCTTCTCAACCCAAACTGTTTTGTCCTTCAATGGCTCTATGAGCCTAATCCATTTTCACTGCTGTATTAAAGGTTCTGCTATGATTGTTAGCTCTGTAAGCTTGATGTATATATATTCTCTGAAACAGCCTTTCCTATGCTGCACTGCTATTACAACTCAGTAATTGTTGACTTCCAATACTTTCATTTACTTTCAAAGTTTTTCATGATTGTCAAATGACAGATCTCTGTAGCGCTTGTTCCAAGTTTATCCTAGTTTTAGTCCTAGCACCCTTCCCATTTCAGCAGTTACAGTAAAACTTCATGGACTTCACCTGCTGTAATATAGTGGCTATAGCTATGTGTAAAGGCAATTTGGTTTTTTTCAGAACAAATGAGCATCCGGAAAAAGAGAAAGCAGGTGTTTAGAAGCATTCACACTATGTTTCAGAAAATGTGTTTTCACCTTGTACTAAGAGCAAGCACAAGGTGAAAAAATGTCCAGTGTAGGTGGACCTCAAGTCCTGTCCAAAGGTGAGCTCCAGAATCTCTGGCAAAAATCTAGAAAAACAATCCATGAAGCTACCCTCTAAGTCTTTTAATTATCCCTTACTGTTATAGTTTATATCTCCCAAGTTTATCTTAGAGGACAGATTTTAGCTATTAAATGCCTCTGAGCTATTTAAAAGAAACATACTAATCTTACTAGGTGATACTATATATAAATAGGATAACATAAAAAAATTCATACATTGAGCCTATAATCACCCAGCACCAATTGGATGTACATTCTTTGTATAATAATGTGCTCTTCAAATCAACATTTTCTTTTGTTTTCTCTGAACACATGAAATGACAGTTTTCAGGAAAATCCAACCACAAGCAGACAGAGACTATTCAAACATATATAGAGCAAAGTTTTCCCTGGGTAATTTAATAAACATAATTAAAAAAAAATAAAGCCAATTTAGTAGCATGAGTTTGAAGAAATAATTTTAATGGTAAGTAACAAAACTTATATTTTATTATTGATATTTTATTTGCTTATTTTAACAGTTCTCTTTTCTCAGTATTGGTGTGTTCATTTTAGTGTGTTTTTTGAGGAAGGGGATGTATATATTTTCTTCTAAAATATGATGGTTTAAAATATTTTTTCTTTGAATTCCTCACTTCATCGGCAGATTTCCCTGTTCCAATAAATACTTTAGACAACTCAGAGCAAACTTTACATTAAAGGTGACCTTATCAACATATCCCTGCTTTCACTTATTTAGTTATAATCAAAACCTGTTCTGACACATGAAAGATGTTCTCATTATGCAAAAAATGTCTGGACTGGCATAATAATTTGAAAGACATCCAACAACTTCATCCTGTTGCTAATACTGAAATATCTCTTCTCAATACCTTGCTACTTGATTCTGTGTATTTGAGGTTCAGTGCAAAACCCACAAGGGGTTTTAGTCTTGCCCATTTTACCAGTTTCATCATCCTGTTGATTTTTTCCCAAAATTGCCCTAAACCAGTACAATCTGTAACACATCAGTCAACAGATAGTTGCAGTATATGTAATTTTCTTCTAAAGAAGAATAAGTAAACTCACAAAAGTAAATATGAAGGGACCTATACTCCTCAAAAATATAAGGTACTTTTAAAATTCAAACTTTTCATTTTACAGCTTAAGTTAAATTTCCATTCTTGATGATCCATAGCCATTGGTAGATCAGTTGAAGTTTTGAGAGCAAGATCTTCCTTATATTCAAATGAGAAGTTATTTAGCTCAGCATTTCCAATTTAAAGACGTTCAGACATCTTCAAGGGCATGATTATAATACATTGTTCTTCCCTTTCTAAATGAACAGTCTTTTCCAGAAGGCATGTCAATAGATCCCTATGATATCTTTGGTTATGCTTCAGTTCTCTAAATGATACCTGAATAACTGTGGGGAAAATATTCAAAGACATTTGGATATCAAATTCCTTCTAATTATCAAGTGTAAATGTGTACTGCCAGTATTTCAGTGAGATAAAATTTTGTGTTGTCTGACTTACAAGGCCAAGACTTTTAGGGATTCAAAGCATTTTTAGATCAAACATTGAAAATTTGCACTTAGAATGTATTTCTTGTTTCATATTATCTCAGTTATAATATGAAATATAATTTCATATAATCTCAGTGTTTAATATTTTAACATATAATTCAACATAAAGGGGAAAAAAAAGCTCTCACTGAGTTCACAATGAAATAACTGGCAACCAGAATTTACATATTCAAAAGCGATGCTCTACAAATGTGATATATGCCCAAAACTATGTAAATATTTGTTTTACTGGCAGTGATACTGGAAACTTATTTATCCAGAACTAGAAGTGTTTTGGAGTGACGTGGAACTGTTGTGTTTTTCAGGCACCCATGCAGTAAGTGCGCAGGGAGTCACTTACCATCAACTCCCAGCAGAGTATTTTTATGGTAATAGAGCAGATTAAAACAAAACAAAAAAAAAAAGGCAAAAAAATTAAACCGCAAAATCTTACCCTTTTCCCTATAGGAAATAAATGTATAATCTGGTTTTTTATACCAGGGTTAAACTTCATCATTGTGGGTGATATCTGGAGGATTCATTTAGCATGTGTCAAAAACCCAAAGCTACGCAAAACTATTTTCTAGCAGCAAGTTATACCATTTAGTCTGAGATTTTACTGCATCAGTGAAAACTCCTGATAGGCTGGCCAAAACCAATTTTTAAATGTTAAAAAAATTATTAGGGAATGAACTTTATTTTAATATTTCATTTCAATATGTTATGAAAATATTTTGAAATAAAAATTAATAAAAATTAAAGCAGAAATGGGGATGTTGAGCAACTTAGTGGCTTATGTGAGTTATCTATAATTTTATCTGAACTTTTATGACTAACATGTTGAATATTTTCTCTTGAAATTGAAATATTTTCTAAAACCACATTTTTAACCCCCCCCCCCCCAAAAAAAAATAAATTGCAAATACTGAAAGGAGGATAGAAAGAGCTTGTTGTTGTTTTGGTTTTTTTCCTCTTTTTCAACATGTGCAATTGCATTAAAAGACTGAAATATGCTGACCAAGGTAAAAAGTGTTGTGCACTACATCAAAGTTGCCATGTGTTGAATTCAGGAGCCATACAGATATATTTACTAATCTGCCTCACGTCTGTAATTTGAAGCAGGAAGTTTCCCTGGCCGTGTTAAAGACTGGAATGTACAATATAATTATAGGTGTGTACCACATATGGCAGGAGGCAACTCCTGGAAAGTTATGCAAAAGGATTTCCTGATACTTCCCAGGCTAAAATATATCTTGTAATGACTAATGTTTAATTTGGATAGTCATGACTATTTTTAAAATAATTTTTGACACCTTCTCCTATCTCTTATATACTGCTATCTAAAGCTACTATCCTAGAACACGTTGTCACCAATAGCAACTTATAATTTATTTTGTAAGGAATTCCAGGAATTTGTCATGTGAAATGGAACCACAGACCTTACCACAAGACCCATATATCTATCATTCTACAGCTTGATTAACACTTTGCTCAAAAACTAAGAAAAATTTTATGGTCTGTGAAGACAGGAGGGCTAACTCAGAAAACAAAGGAGTCCAGTTTATTTTTGACATGTAGAAACACTCTACACATCAGCCTTGTCAGCCTTCATTTGTTTTACTTCTTGGATGATATCTCTGTTTGTAATGTTTTCTTTTAAAATAATGCTTTAAAGGCCCTATAGGAAAAGAAAATAATTTCAAAAATATAAAAAATTTGTAGACAGCATATGCTAAATAATTTCAGCCAGAAATCTGATCAGACATTGTTTATTTATTTGGTTGGAAACACTGATGCAGCAAAAGTAACAGGGGAACAAAAGAGTTAAAATATATCCAAACCTGATAATTTTCAGCAATGATGGAACTTCTCTTGACAAGAGTTTTTCAGCCCCCCTATCTGATATGAGACATCCAGTTGAACACCAGTCCTTGTCTTCTCCAGAAACCCAACCACTAGGCTATGCTCTTGCTCTTCAAATACATAGTTAGATAGTCATTAAATGCAAGAGAGTGAGTTTAACAACAATCTACCTAGTTACTAAGACTCTCAGCTATGATTCAAATGATCCAGGCTCAATGTGCAGTTCCCATGAGTATTTATGTTATTACACCATGTTGAGCAATTCCTGCAGAATAAGCTACTATAATGAGAAAACACTCCATAGCCTGATTATCAAAGCAAATAGCTTTGCTGCATAGACCAACATGGCCATTTGATGGACGTCCACTAAGAAAAAAACCTTACTGCCTACAACAGATCTTGATATCTTTCATGTGAAATCAAGTTCTGGCTGAGATGTATTTAAAAGAAAAGGACCCATTTTATGTTCCTATCTTGCCTTTAAAGGTTGATATTTCTTAACACATAGCTTGATCTTAAATGGTGCTGAACATTCTGAGTCAATTTGAAAAATCCCTTAATAGATGTACTAGTTTGAGTTAGATATTTCATAAATTTCGATGAAAAAAACCCTGACTTTTCTACTTTTCTGACTTTCACTTACTGACAAGTTAGAAGGGGTGTGACATCAGCCTTGAAGTCTTTATAAGACTTTCCCTGAAAGTGAAATATCTTCACCTCAGCTTTAGACTTTTGAGAAAAACCTAATTTTTTTATTTTCTTTTTTCAAAGTTTGGGCTGATTTTTCCTTGTGGAAATCTTCTATGCATGATAAATTTAATTCTGAAAGAAAATTGCACACCAAATATATTACTTATTCTAATGATTTAGAGGAAAATTCCATCATTTTTCCAATTCATTGGCTTGGGCAAAGTAACTCACATCTTTGTAGGAAGGAACCCACAAACAGTACTATAACATTAGTAAGAGATCTAAGCAATTAACCATATAAACCATAAGACACATTGTTTAGTTTAAGCCAAAATTTAGGGAAGCAGCTAATCAAAAGATAAAGTTTTCAACACTTTTGTATATTTGTTTAAATACTATGCCAAATAAAGGCACTGCATAACTTGGTAACTGAATGCAGATTTTTTTCTCTTTGGGATGTATGTTACTTTTTATGAAGGATGCTACTGAAGGCCATCAGGAGTAGGTTTTGATTATCTGGTAAGACTAATAGGCTTTTCAGTCTTATTTTTGTTAAACAGAGAAAAGCAAACAAAAACACCCCACAAACCCCAACCTATCTCTTTAAGAAATGACAGCTGTAAAAATAAATTGCTTGTGTAATGAAGATGTTCTGTGAGGTTTCTATTCTACACATAAAATTTTCTGTAGGATTGTTAGTAAGGGTAGTAGGGTATTCTTCATAGAATCATAAAATAGTTTGAGTTGGAAAAGAACTTTAAGGTCGTTGAGTCCAACCATTAACCCAGTACTTCCAAGTCCTCAACTAAACCATGTCCCTAAATGCCACATCTACACATTGTTTAAATACCGCCAAGGATTGTCACTCAACCACTTTCCTGGGCAGCCTCTTCCAGTGCTTGATAATCCTTTAGGTGAGAAAAGTTTTCTTAATATCCAATGTGAACCTCCCCTGGTGCAACCTGAGGCCATTCCCTCATTTTGTTATTTGCTACATGGAAAAAGGTAATCAGACTATGCATGCTTGAAAGGAAAAATGTCAGTAGATAAAGCCAGCAGACAGCTAAAGAAGCAGTTTTGACTTTGTCAGCAGCCAAAAATTTGGTTCAGAACCACAGGAATATCACACCTGACAACTGAAGTTAGGAAAATTCCTTGGGTTTGTATTTTTTTTCCTACTGTGTTGAGGTTAATAAACTGTCTTACAAAATGAATCAAGAGTTAGAGGTCACATACTCCATCTCAAGCAGATCTAGTATTACAAATATTATTATTTATTTATCAAGCCGTAATACAGCATTCATGTGATATTTTGTTTTCAGTAGCTTAGAACTTTGTTAGAAGTTTAGCTGCTTGCACTGATCAAGGTCTGGGCCCAGGGTCAGGAATGCAAGGAGGGTACAAATCAGTTTCTAAGTTCAGCAATAGTCTGCAGCCATCTAAATGGTATTCAAAACTGTGTCAGACACTTTTGGGTAACCAGTGAAGGTTACCAGACAGGCCATCAGATGTATAATAGAACAATGACTTTCTGGATTGGCAAAATCCCTTGGGCTCAATACCTTGACATCTCCAGGGCATCCAAGGATGACCCTCCAGCTATAAAACTACCATAAACAAAGGAGATCTAGTCAATAAAGTCAATGCCAAAGAGAGAGCAATGCAGTTCATCCTAGGGTTCATCATGGGCCCAGATCAATTATCTGCAAACAGATATTTAGATGTGTCTGAATGTCCCTATAAAATTCTCACAGCTCTTCAAGAAGTCTTAAACTGAATTCCACTTGGCATTGGCTAAATCCCAGACAGACTTACTAGGCAAAAAGCTTGACATGGGAAACAATGAAAAGAAATGGGTTGAATCATCAGGTGATGTGAAAATTGGTGAAACCAGCAAGAAAGCTGGAACTGAGCAGCGTAGACAGAGTGTGAAAAAACCAGATGAGATGGGTGAAAGGTAGAGAGACCAAAGGGACAAAGAGTTTGTGAGTAAAGAACTGTAGCCTAAGGGAGAATGTTTGGAAAGGGATTAAATTTCAAATAAAAGAGGGTGATGGCTGATCCAGACAGATGAGGCTGGTGGTATAGTGAGGAAATAAAAAGTTCTAGCAGACAGATTGAAAGTATAGAGCACATATCAGTAAACCTCAGAAGATGGAGTGTGAAATACCACCTTAAATTGCAATCCTTAGTATGTTTTTTTATATTTTATAATTTTTCAGCAAAGACCTCTGAAATATGTTTGCCAAATTTTTTAGTGCAGTGCTGGCATCTGCATAGGGGATTAACTGCTGCCATCCCATACTCCATGACATGGAGTGTCAGAGGTCTGTGACATCCATCCAGAGCTTCCAGCCAAGCTGTGAGATATCACTGCATGACAAGCTTTCTGCTTTTTGGAGTTTGCCTTTTTTTTGATGGAAATTTTACATGATCCTCCTCTCCCATCGTCTCAAAACACTATGGAGCTCCAAAACTGTCAGAATATCTGCATCTTGATTTTTCATTTTCTTTATGCAAGTATAAGCAATTAATTTGAGCTGAACTTCTCATAGGTGGTTGCTTGTTTTCTAGTCCTCATCATGTGGATGAATTTATAGGAACCTAAAAAGCCATATGACATTTTGAAGTACTTCCCATATTCTAGAAGACAATCTCAAATGCCTTATCTGATTTAGTGTATTATTTGACACATTGCTTCTTCCCTTCTTCTCTTTGTCTCAGTTCATGCAGAGTAAAAGCGTCCTCCTTGCTAGAGAGTGTTGTGAAAATGCATTCATGCTTTAAGGTCCTTTGTCTTTGATCTGTGAAGGAGTTTCATGCTTTGTTAAAACTCAGGAGGTGCTTCTGGTACGCAGGAGCATGCACTGGAGACGGCTCATACCATATCACCTGCAGTGACATCTGGTGAGTGTTTCATCTACAAGACTTGCGTGAATCAAGCAAAGAGCAGCCCCAGCTGGGCTTGTGTAGCCCCCACATACCTGCCATGGTTACTCTTACCTGTGTGACCTTGCAGAGCTGGCTGGCAAAACTTGGACTGGGGGGAAGTGGGAGAAAAACTGCAACCTCACCTTGCTCATGTCAGAGTGATGATAATGCTACCTCAGGGGCTGAAAAGCAGGAAACATCCAGCTGGGTCTCACAACTGCTGTGTCCAGGACTAGGCAGGTCTGAAATCACTCAAGTCTGTGTTAAGATGGATATTGCGGTAAAGACTGCCACAGGAGAAGAAATGAGCAGTTCTGCCTTTGGAAGAGGTTTTGTAGCAAATATGCAGTGAGTAAAATTTGAGCCTGTATATTCAGCGTGAAAGGAAAAAAAATTGAGCATTTTTCATTAATTGAACAGTATCCCCATATCCATCTGTGCCTTAATGAAGATGGTTCCTATACAAAAATAGCATGTGATCATGTAATTAAAAACTGCACTGAGTGCATAATGGTTGACAAGAAGCAAAGATTTGTATACACAACACACGCTCTCAGTCTCACGCACATGCACATATATATGTACATTTTTCTGTTATGATCTTTCCCCTGTTCATAAATTTAATCTAGGATTTTAGACTCTGGGTGAGACTTGTCTGATCAGATAGATTTATCTCTATCTATCACATAGAATATAAGTGCAAACTTGCTGCTTATACAATTCCTAATTAGTGGAGAGAGATAGAGGCTTTTGATGCAATCCACAATCTGATCTAGATATAGATTTTAGGGAAAGCATCCTAAAACTACTAAATTTGATGGTTTTGACTATAAAACAGTCTGAATGACTTCTCCAAACATAAGCAATGTAGACTTCTAAGATTAGATAACATGAATCTCATGGTAAATATTTATTTCATGCCACAAATTCTTACCAATAAAAACATGTAAAACATTGTAAAATAGATGACAGGTAATATTATAGCAAGAAAGAAATACACACTATAATAAATCTGTCTAGGCTAAGCATCTAAAATTTTTACCTAATCCAGTGAAAAAATACTTAGAGTTAAGTAAATAAAGAGAAAATGTATAATTAGACCTTGAAATGTATATTATGCTTTCATAAACTATAATATTAAAAAAAGAAAAACGCACAGTGAAGTGAAAGCAACAATTGAAATAATTAGTCATTGGTTAGTAGGATGTTGAAAAACAACACACAGAGGAAAAGTACATTTCCAACATGCAATTATCTAGTTAGTCAGAACAATTCATTACTTTCTCCCAAATCAATATCACAAATGCTCAATATTTTCTTCTATAAACTGAAATTAGATATCAGTCAGATGTAAGTACCAAGCAGAAATGATTTGTAGCTCTTAAAATTATGCTTGCTCAAAATCTGATTGTGAAATTGATTGTAAGCATAGATTTTGACATTTTACCAATTATATTACATTACTACATGTGCCAGTAAGAGTTCTTGGCATATGGTGTAATATAGGCAAACTATATGTGAAGTGACAACATGAGCAAGTTATGTCTGACTTCTACAAATGTAGCTATAATTTTTAATTCCAGACATGATGATGGAAGGAAAAAATCAAAGCATTTTCCATTTTAATTTAAATTGTTGATGATGACATTATGCATGACTTGGCTACTTTTAATATCCTTGCCAGTGTTCAGAAAAATATGTAGCATGCATAAAGATTAATAGGCCTTACTCTGTTTATTACTTAACTCATAAAGGGTACAGCAAGGTTTTGGGGAAGGTGATGGACACTCTGGCCCAATCCAAAATGAATTTTTTTCCTTTTCTTTTCCCTGATTTAAAGATGAAATGTAGTAATAAAACAAAGAAGCTTATATAGCATTTGGCAGAAACAATAGTAGTTGGAGTGCCAATCTACTGGAAAATTGGTCATGATCTTGTGTTCTGTGTGGTCCCTCTAAAGTTTCACATGGAAAATAAAGCTTTTAGCATACTGTTGTGCTCATTTTAGCTACGTAGCAGAGTATCTGAGGCATTATTATGACAGACAAATATACTTCTAACACTAAAGGTGTTCCATATTTAAACTTCAGTAGCCAACTATACATTGATTACATAATGTTTAAACCTGGCATAGAGGTTTAAGAGTACAATCAGAAAAGTGTTGTCCTCTGGAAACTAGAGGTGTAAATTATTGTCTCAGTGGCTATGAGTGCAACCCAGTAAGATTTAAAGAGGTTGATACATATGGTGAAAGGAAGTGAACTAGTGGAACATTTTAGTTCCTATTTATTTTTGGCATATATTAAATCACTACACATTTTCTTTTAAAGTGCTCATGTTGGTTAGCTTGTTATTTGCATGTCATTTTATGTGACAGTCAATATAAAATTTTCATCCAACATACTTAATGAACAAATACATGTTTAATATACTGTAGTTATGACATGAAGGAGCTGTGTCCCATCTGGAATGACGCAGCTTCACAGGGAAATTGGTCATTGAGAGGATGATGTTTAAGCACTAGGTGCATCCTGAGTTGGAGAAAGCTGTCATTGATGTCAGAGTGTTGTGTGAGGTCCATTGGCCTGGATTACAGCACTGACTTTATTTAAAGGGCTGCACACTGGTGCTGATTTCCATGGGATCCATGCAGCAGCGTCGTGGTTACCTGTCACAGGCACCTTGGGACTGATGACATTACTGTGACTGCCTGATTACATCTCTTTGTTTCTGTTTTCTAAATATAGGGCAAATTTTACTTGTATCTAAGGAACTCACACACATAGCAACTGAGTTGTTTCAAATGTGTCTGGCTTCAGTCTTCCAACGGTGCTATAGTGTACTTTCAAAACGGACTATCACTCAACATACCACACAAAATTATTTGAATTATCTCAACAGTACCCCTCTGAAGTCTGTGTATCTTAAATTTGCTACTGTCCCGCTCCTGCATAATTTAGTTGAACAACACCAAGAAAATGTTTCAATTGTAGAGTCTCAATATCCTTCCACCTCCACTTCCCAACACACCCCTCTATACCTATTTGTTCAATTAGCTTACCAATTAGTTCAATTTCTAAAGGGCATTTTTTGTAGACTGCAGGGATTTTTCTCCACTGCTTTCTACCCTTTTACTGATTCTCTTTTCCATTTTCTCAATAAAACACCTCAATTCAGATAATGTAGGTGAAGATATCTTCTTCATGGAGTGGGAATGGAAAAAGAGGACACAAACACACAGTTGTTGTATTATTATATTGTGTTATTTTCATGCAGTGGTTCAGGTGTTTCATGACTCATTGTGCTCTAGAGATAAGTCCAAAAAAAAGTTGGAAAATATAACTACTTTTTTTTTTTTTTTTTGGAGCAAAGGTTATGAAAATCAACAGTATCAGCAGAATTTGAAACATGCTTCATGCTTGGCAACAAAAAGGCCTATGACTGTTCTGAGGTGCATGATGGACAGATTTCACAACCATTTTCACTTTCATTTATCAATCTTGAAAGGCAAAGTTTCTATCATAGCTTTTGTGCTATTTTTTAAATCAGTCAGGATAATCCATTGTGGACATCCATATAGTCTTTTAGAGAGAACTAAGGTCCACAATAAGGAAAAAAAAATGAGGCAAAAGGATTCTTGTGTTAGACATATGAATACATTTAAACTGGATAGAAAAAAGGTATCCAAAAATTTTGTATGACATGTGGTTGGGTTGACAACCAACAGAGCTGAATGCACTAGATAGAAGCAAGACTAAAACTAAATTGTTGTATGAACTATACTTGTCAGTCTTCAACTCACTTATAACTTGCAGTCAACATTCTTCCAAAATACGTATTCTAATAAATATGCTTGATTGATAAATAATTATGATTTCTAGAATTAATCATAAATTTGAAATCAAGCTATTTGATTTATTATTTCTACTTGTAAACCCCATCTCACTTGATATTTTTTAACTGGAATCGCAGTAGTTATCAGAATAAAATGACATCCACAGAATTAGTGAGGAGGTACAAAGCTGTGAAAAGATGAAGGTGAAGTAGTTAAAAAGAGGTTAAAAATTGTCAGGACTGACTAAAAGCAAAAATGTAAAAGCCAAATAAAGCCATAGAGCACTGAAGACTTTAAATTCTATAAGAGGCAATTTAGAGCTTCTCTTACTAATTCATCAGAAAAGAGATACACTTTTTGCCCATTATTTTTCACTGCATAACTGTTGTCTCTGAAGCCATGTATTAAATATTTTTAGTTTCCTGTGCTAATTATTTTACTGGAATACTACATTATTTTCATAGTGACACACAAGTTTATAAATTGCTGAATTCTTACCCAACTGAAAATTAAATAAAAGGCAGGTAAAAAGTGCTTCAAAACGTATGTTGAATAATTCAATAAATGCACTAAAATTGTATTTTAGCAATAAATGTTGTGCCATAAGGGTAATACTCCCCACTGCAGTCTCACCATCAAGACTCCCAGACGAGGCATTTGGTCCCCACCCTTCCTCTTCCAGCTCCAAGCCTGGAGTTGGGAATTGGAGACACAAAGGTGAAACTTGTGGATTGATAAAAAGCAATGTACTGTAAACAGAAATGAGATAAGAAAATGAGCAGTAACAACAACAATAATAATAACAACTGGTATAAGACAAAGAAAAAAAATTATATAGAAAGTAAAACAATACCAGACTGTTTCATTTTTTTACCTTTAATCAATAATGTACTAAAAATTATATAGTCCAGAGTCTTATCTAGATTTTTCTGAAGATATTTGTTTCTCTGTCTCTCTCTTTCTTTTCTGTTTTTTGGGTTTTTTTCCTTTCTTTTTATAACTGGGCTTCTACAGAAGCAATCAAAAACAAGGACTTCTGCAGAGAAGCAAAACAGAAGAATGGCATCACAGGGGACATTGCAACCAGATGTTTCCAAGGGAAAACAATTCTCTTTGACAGAAATTTGACTAAA
>NW_005054332.1:5826283-5828155 GCF_000277835.1 Geospiza fortis
TATAGACAAAATAAGTAATCTGGGACTGTTGAAATACTTCCCATGTTGTTAATAAGCTTTCCTGCATTCGTTGTTCTCTGTCTCCACAGCCCCATTACACACTAACAGTAACACTGGGCCATTTTACATTCTTTTTCCCAGCCTACTTTACATGTCTTTCCACATCTCTTGCCCTTTAGCTAATCCTTCTTCCACAAAAAATAGTCAAAACTGCACATGTCATACAACTTTCATAGTTTTGTCTTGTTTATTTATTTAAGTTCTTTGGGAAAATAAGGGTCTTTTTTTTTTTTGGTGGGGGAGTTTCTTTGTCAGGAGAATTACTTAGGTGTAAAACTCAGAGTTCACTGGATACAATGAATTTTAGATATTCTTTGGTATTGAAATTGTGTGGTATGATTTATATCATATAAATGAGACATCATTCAGTTCCACTTAAGTTGTATTCTAGATACAAATACAAAAAAGTTACAAAACCTAGCAAATGGTTTAATGAAATCAAACATTTATTCAAGACAGGTATATTGAATCTAACTTTAAACACTATTGACATCTACATTTGAGCTAATCTCTCTGGGCTATAGTCAGGCAAGAGAAATTGATATGCCTTCTGGTGTGTAATTCATCTCAACCAAAAGCAGGCATCTCACACAGGTCATAGCAATTGCACCTTAAAAGTGCCTATTTTTCTACCTTGGCTACAATGGGAGCCTAAAGTGACTAACAACTGCACTGTAGATAACTGAAATCAGATTAAATGCTTCCCACTCTCATCAATTTCCATGCTGTATCCTAAAGGCACATGTTTTCTGAAAGTTACCAATAATTATACTACTATTCTGTTGTGGTATTTCCCACAATTCAATTAAGCCATAATTTTTTAGGGTTCATGGAAACTTTCTAAAGATCTGTTCTTTTACAGTAGTTAGGAGAACAACTTCTTTTTTTTCTTAGATATTGGTTTCTAAACTCCAGTATCAAACAATCGGCCCTTGGGTTAATTTGGTTCTTCTCTAGGATGTATAAGAATGTGCGCAGATTCCTTGCTATCAGGAACACCACCCATAGAAACTTGAACTCTATAGTATTAAACATCTGATCAATATGAGAGTTTCAGAGGAGAAAGTAGTGTTAAAAGTTTATTCATTCTGTGCACTCTTTAGAGATGATTAACTGTCTTTATTATATTAAAGCAAACCCAAAGCCATCTGCCAAAGGCGATTGTGTCCAAGTACTGAAACCATTTCATGTGAAAACTCATTTTCAGGGTCCTAATTATTTTTCATTATAGTGGCAGTGTGGAATAGATTGGAATTGGACAGTAATTGCCAGGTCTGAGCAGTGCGGACCATTGCAATGTATCAGTTTAGATGAAGTGTGACAAGGATACATCTAGCTACTATATAACTTCCATTAACCAACTTCCCTGTCCCTGATCATGTAACACTTCATAGAATGTGGTCAGCACAAGGTCATAATAATGGCTTTCTGTCTGACTTCAAGTATTTTGTACATGCACAAGCTGTTAACCCACTCTGTTAGCATCACTCTTAACAATGTCCAGTTATTTCAGGTGTCAAGGATATTTACAGTACTCCTCCAGAGGGGATAGAAGGACTTTAAAAGGTTGCAGAACTCATATATGTCTATTTTAATGTTTCATGATGCTAAAATGTCCTGAAATTGAGAAACAAATTACCCAGGAGATAGTAAAATGTGTTTCTACATCACTTCATGTATTAGGTCCTGCAGTGCAAATTGGAAAACAAATGATCTTAGGTCCAAGCTCTAAATCTATAGACATTTCTTGCAGCGAAACTGTTTTATCTCATATGCCAGTCTTTCCTTAATTTCTCTCTCCTTCTCTTTCCC
>NW_005054332.1:5828165-5864584 GCF_000277835.1 Geospiza fortis
CAAAGGCACTATGACTTAATCTGTCTCTAAAATGAATGATCATACTGAGTTTGCTAGTCCTTCAGCCTCTTGACTTAAATTATCTGAGATACAACTTTGCAACCTTATCCTTTACTTGCTAATTTTGGCTTACTTGGCTCTTTTTTTTTTTTTCCAGTTAATATTTAGAGAAGCCTATTCTCAGTTTTGTATGTCCCTGTTTCTGAATACTGTCATTATTGCCTAGAGAAGACCATCCAACTTTGGAACAACAGCAGTTAATGACCCATTCTGAAAAAACCCTGACTTCAGTTTTTATTCTCACTACTGTAATTCAATGGAAGCATCTTTTGGCAGCAGCAGCACTAAGGAGAATGCTGACTGTCCTTTCATCTAGGATGCCAAATACTATAACTCTGACTCTGTGTCAGCTATTTAATCAAAAGGGGTTGGTGTTTTGTTTTGTTTTGTTTTGTTTTTTTTAAAGGTGAGCCCAAAATGAATCTTTTCTTTCGTATCTAATCTGTGCTTTTCCCACAATGAAAGCATGTCTTGATATTTTGTAAAGCAAGAAGATTGTACTCTATTCAGGAATATGTCATGATGCTACCTTAGCTATTTCTCAGAGGCATTATATACTATAAAGATATACACACTTTTAGAATGACTGTGTTTCCACAGCTTAAGACTTTGCCATTTGCCAAGTGAAGGGCTGTGTAAAATGCCAGCTCAAGCTCAGGATGATTAAAAAGAATATTGATTTTCTCTTCTGTACACAGTACTAATCTTCCAAAATTCCAGAGATGATAATATATCACTTTGTTTTCCAGTGCCATTCACAGCACAAATTTAATTTAAAAACCTAAAAAGGAGTGGAAAAAATATAATTAATGAAGTTATCTGTCATCAATGGACCTGCAAATTAAAAATAATGTTAAATTTTCTGGAAGAATAAGGAATTCATAATAAGGAATCCTAAAATAGTTTGGGATTTTTTGGGGGGATTTTTTTGTCAGTTTACTTGTTTTTGTTTTCTTGTAGGTTTTTTTGGTAGCTTTTTTTCTTGTTGTTGTTGTTGTTTTTATTTTCTAAAAATTATTTCAGCCAGTTAAATATAGTGGTATATTCTGACTTTCCTTCTGGTGAAAGTTAAATTTTGGGGAGGAGAAAAAAAATATTGAAGGGGCAGTTTGTATTGTAACTTGGTCTGAAGGAAAGCCACTATCTAAACTAACAACTTGAATCATTAAAAAAAAAAACTTTTTTCAAACAACTTTTTTGGAAAAGAACCCTGCTAGATCTACTATCTCAGATGGAAAGTAGAAAACAGAAGAAACTATTTTCATAAGCGATTGGAGTAATGACAATTCTTGGTTTTGTATATGCCAGTTTAAACAAGATAATTATTATTTTACATATGCTGTGTCTCTGAAACACATGACTCATGTTGACTTCATATCAAGACTGCCTTCAAATATAAAATATTTCTCAGATTCACTTTCTAGAATTCTGGGTATATATAGTCAGAACATTGGAATGTAGGTACAGGCTCTACTGGTATGAAAAGTTCAGGGAGTTGAAGCTGACTTCACTCCTACAGGCAGGATGGAAGTTGTAGGGTTGGCCCTGAATTGACTGATATTTCAGTAGGCATTGTAACTTCTTCTTTGCACTTTAACACCAATGTATTAACACCATACAACTGTGATGGACACTCTGGCTCATTAGATAAATTCATTAGCATCAAATGGTAGAATATAATTCTAGGATACCTCTTATGCAATACTAAAAAAGAAAACATAGCTACATGAAATGCTAAAGAATGCCATGAACAATCAGGGGCAAAATGCTTCAGTGAAAAACCTTTGTTCTGGAAAAAATTCTAAATATCAATACAAAGCCACAGCATAACATATTACCTATACAAGAAATTTTACATGTGAGTCTGTATGCATATAAAAATAAGTTTATCTGGAATTCTAGACTTTTTAAAACAAGATTGCAAGCTTGGGATCTAATTTGACTTTTATGGACATCACATCACATCACATTTGACCGTTTTTTACAGTGAATAAGGTTTCTGTGAGGGAAATGTCTAACAGTTCACAGGTAGATCATGACTGATTTTGAACTGTGCAGACCTCACCTCTACAGCAGAAGGAGATAGAATTTCAATAAACTGTGTCTGAGACACTCATGAACAACGTCTGAGCCCATGGTTTACTGACAAGTCAGTAAACTAAGACTGCAGTGCAGTTTGGCTCTGAGAACTGTTCTGACAGATCCTGGCAGTTTTCCCCCAGCACCCTTTGGTCTATACTCACACAACTCTGATAATTGATCTAACAAGTACATGCAATGCTTGCATGTAGCCTGCATGTAGGTTACATGGGAAGGACCATACTTGGGCTAGAACACACATGGGTTTTTTCACATGTATTCATTGATCAAGAAATAAATGAGGTAAGAAATCCATGTTTGGCAAATACAAACAGAAGCCCAGAAGGGCATGACTTCTGTTTTTCTGTCCTATATATTATCTTAAACACTGAGCTTCCCAATGCACCCTCTTCTGCAGAGCCCCAGGCACAGTTCATCCAAACCACTATTTACAAGAGATGTTTAGACTTCAATAATCTATTTATATGCTCTACTAACTTGGATAATGCAATAAGAAGTAGATCTCAAGTTTTCAAACAACATGAAGAGAAGCATGTCAGGCAGGCAGGAGATGAGATTAGAATTCAAAATGACAGGATGAAGAAAAAGTATGATTAAATTTGTTAGGCACAAATGCAAGGTGAAAAGGAGCTGTGTGAAAAAGATTCAGACTAATAAGTGTTTATGAAGGTGAAGTTAGTGATAGGATGAAATGGGCTGTCCCGGGAGGTTGTGGATTGAAGAATCACTGGATTCTTCAGAAACATCCATAAAGACTGACAGAAGGAAAATTGATCTGCCTACAGAAGGTCTTTCCAGACCTATTTTTCTTTTCAGTGATTCTTACTTTGTACTGATGTGGTACAAGTCACCACACACACAAATGTGTAAGTGCTGCAGTAGAAAATGGCTGTGTCATTGCCAGGGCCCTGGCTGCCTGGGAAGAGCCAACGTGGTCATTTCTCTTCTGTGCTCACAGCAGAAAGAGTGCAGGTACATACATGGACCTTTCTTAGACATGTTGTGGTCCTAAAAAAATACCGAACAGCATACATCAATAATTCCTCCTTCTCATTTATCCTTGGTCTGAATGGAGTATTTCTGGCTTTGCAAAAGCAGTATATACCAAATTCTGACTTAAATAGATCCTCAGTATTCACACTGACCCATAGCAATCTTGGAAAGCTACCTAAAGGACACTGTAGTTGAAGCAAGCTGAGATTGTCTTCTTTCAGAACTGGCGGAACAGGGTCAAAATGTTTGTGTGAATGAGCAGGCAACTGTCCAGAAAGGATGTGTATGTTGGTACATACACCAACAGCAGCAAAGCCTAAAAAGAGTATCAAGATTCTGTGGGGTCTCCCCATCACTGTGTGCTGAGCTTTGGCCTGTGCAGAAAGGATGATCTGAGCCAAGCATCCACTTCATAAAATTTTTCCTCATCTCTGTTGTCACCACGTGTTTCTGTCCACTCAATGGGCCAGGATGTGGATAAGGATGGCACAAACGTCTGAGCATCCAAGGAGCTGTTGGCCTGATGAAATGTCAGAGTGCATCAAACACAAGGAAGACAGGGGCAGCAGTTTTGTTAAGGAAGTGGACACAGGCATATTTAATGGACAAAGGGATATATTTAGCTGCTGAGTGTCTTGGTGTGGATTGGCTGTTATTTTTGCCAAATGAGAAAAATATTTAAATACAGCTAATGCAATCTGTGTGTCCATTCCATGGACACTTGTAGTTCTAACAGAAACACTTGACCCTGCAAATTTTAATTCACCTGTGGCTACCAAAAGTAGAGAAGGTAGAGGGAAGGATACCCAGCAAAGTTTACAGGATGTCTTAATTATTTTTTTGAACATTACCTTAATGCAAAAAATTCTGTAATTTTAGTAATATATTAAATGTACATAGATGGAAAAAATTATATTTCTATTTAATCTTTTCCTTGAATTAGGACAGATGCAAAAATAAATATAATTAAAATGTCACTATCTAGTAAAATATTTTAATATGGGATTCCAAGAAAAATACAAATTAAGAGTTATATTTTTCTATGCTATGAAAGTTGGATTCATGGATTTATGCTTCAGCATAAATTAATCTAATTTATAAGTGTACTAACATAATTTAATAGTCATAAATCAAAATTTTTATAAAGAAATACATTACAGAATTATCTATTGACTTCACTGGCATCAGTGGTGACCATGCTGAGTTAATCTAATTAGGATTGTTCACCACAAAATGTATTAAATATTTAAATTTTTAACCACATTTCAGTGTAGTAACTAGTGTTCAAAAAACCCACAAATAGATATCCTTTGGAGTAAGTTATAGCCTAAAATAGACATCTAGCCATTCAGTGCTACAAAATAAAGAGAGTTTTTCAGTCACAGAGCTAACTGGTCAAAGAATGTTACTTTGAACAATGAGAATTGATTGTCCTTGAAACTTTCTTCCCAGTCATGTAATTTATAGTCTTTCTATTAAATATCTCATCCTTCTGGAGCTGTGCTAATCTGTAGCATAAATGGGGGATAAACATAAAACGTGATTACCTATTGATATCATTGAAGAATCACTGTTATTATTGTCAAGAGATTTAAATGTACCTGAGCAATGTCTTTGGATTGTATTTAAACTGCATAGAAAAATTAGCATAGTGAGGATCTTTTTTTCCAACGTAGAAGGATGTCTAACACTGATTCTCTGTTCTTCTCTTTTAATGGAAATCTTTTTGCTTTTGTATAGCCACTCTTTTCTATTCTTTGACTAAACATGACAAAAAGAAAGAAAAAAGGAGGAAAAAAGGGGGAAAAGGAAGTAATGGAAAGGCTTTGAGTTGGCTGGTCACTAATGGAGTTTAAGTTCTAAATATGTGTTTATTACCAATATTATATTCAAAATATTTATATTTCTTTTAAAATATGTGCAGAGCACTTTTAAATATTCGCATAACAAGGATAATAAGAGGCTTAACTACCCCTCCCCTTTCTAGTTCACAGAAATCCTCTTGAATTCAATGGCAATTCAGGACATTAAAGGCAGGTAGTACCAGGGCTTAATGTGTGACACCTTTATCTTACCTGTTGTTGAAATATTTAAAAAGTATAGAAGTTCATTGAGGGCTTAGATAGTTTTCTACAAAATATATAAGTAGAATTTTCAGCATATTGGGATCACATGTGCTGTGTGATGTTCCCTGCTCTTTTCACTATATGGTGCCTTGAAATGAATGGAACAATCAGCCTTCTGGAGTTAAAAGGGGAGCACAAAAGAAAATGAGAGAGGAAATAATGAAGATCAGGTTCACTAGCCATATACTGTATAACAGCTGTCAAAATGAAATAAAAGTCATCAGACTGATCATATTAGGGGGAGATCAGCTCTAACCATAGTCCTATGTATGTGTCAATGCAATATCTGCAGAGAAAGTGCAAAAGTTAAGCAACGAGAATTTCCTAAGAATGCACTGATCCTTGGAATGTGGTAGTATAATACATGTAATTTATATGAACTATCATCCCTGTACTCTCTTGACCTCAGAACAACTGTATATTCAGCTACCTCTATTCAGACTCAATTATAAAACTACCAGAGGGAGTGAAACAGGAATATACTTTTCATCAGATTTCCAGATGTACCTTGGTGGTTGAACTTCATAACAGATCAGGTTTTGTACTTTGTATTTACCTACAGATTTAAAAGTACTTAGACTTCTTATTTTGACAGTCCTGAAAGTTTCAAAATCTTTAATGGAAATTTCTGTGATTTGATCACTCATCTATGATAATATTCACAAGTGAAAATAGATATTTGAGCAGGCTGCATGACCAGAGGGGGGAAAATCCCACAAATCTTTAACAGATGAAGCCAAATTTTTAATTGTGATTTCATTTTGAAAACTTGCCATGAATACCAGATAGATGGTTATTATTAGTTAAACACTAGTTGATCCTGCACTGTCAAAATACCATTCAGTCCTCATTTCTTGGAAAGATTTCTGCATTTAGGCTGGAGGAGGCAGCTCAAAAAGTCCCTTAATGAAGAGACATTTCAGAAAACAAGGGTTTTCAATATTAAAAAAAAGAGCCTAAGTACTAAGGCTATACTTCTGTGAGCACCTGCAAACATCTGAAAGTTATGAGAAGTTTGAGATCTTGCTCATATGTGACTCTACCACTTCAGCATATCTGCGTGAAGGGCAAGAGTTCATCAAAGATTTTGCAAGTATGTCAATTGTTCCTTATGCTGTTTAAGTACATTTTCCAGTTTCCTTCTGAAGTCAGTGGCAGCACTTGTTGGTGGTCCCTTGTAAGGTTTGAATAGTGGTGGTCAGGACATTTAAATGCTGACTGCTCTGCCTTGTAAAGTACAGTTCTGCTCATTGCCATCTTGACTGGCTGCAGATGGCTTCAGCACTCAGCTATTACACAAGTGGCTGCTACTTCCCAAGAAAGACCCAGAACCACTTCTGTTCTCATCCATACACGTTGCAAACAATTTTGCACATTGTCTAGTAACTAATGTCCTAGTTTTCAGGTTATGGGCTCTGGATGAATTACAGATTGCCTAGTAAGTTGGATCAGTGGGTTTTCAGTATTTCAAGCAAACAGTCGATGTACATTAGAGAATGAGAGCAGAAGATAGAGCCATGGTGGTGAGAAGAGAAAGAGGGAGAGTGCAGGTGAGGGCATTAGGCATAATGTCATAAACATTTTCAGCATGTAATTCATCTGTTTTACACATCTTCATTATCATGAGACCTTGCACATCAGAAGAGTCAATACTTTGCCATTGGCTATAAGAATATTTTGGGGTGGCTATTTTAAATATATTCCTTACTCTGGTCTTCCAGACAAAATTAACAAAGAAATGAAATTTGTTCTTTTTTTTTACCTGGAAGTTAAAGCACCCACTTAGGAAATAATCTGGAGCCTAATATTTCCCTAGAAAGTTTCACATTAAATAGGTCTCATTATAAAATGCATCAGGTGATTAGTATTAATTAAAAAAATGTAAAAGCGTTTTTCACACTGTATGTCCATGAACATATAAAGAGGAAATGGGAACTTCTTTTTCATTTTTTTCAATTAATGGGGAAGTGGTCTGTAAGAGATCTGAGAGAAAATGGAAAAAAAGATTAACTTTATTCATGGACTGATGAAGAAATACCATGAGTCAAATTTTAATATTCACTTTGCAGAAGCAGTAAAATGTCCCCAGGGAGAGAACATCCATAGCAACACGGATTTAGCCTGGCATAAACGACAAAACATTGAAGATGGACTTTCACAGTCAAAATTGTTAAATTGTCAACATTTTTCTTCAGTGCAGGACTGCATTCCTGGAGAAGAGGAAGTAGAAGGGCAAGAAAGGAAGGGCTTTTATTCAGAATGCCAGAAAAGAACATTCAACAACAGTGAGAGTGTTTGGCATGTTACTGGTGAACAAGCAAACCATAACATGCGCCATAAGGCAAAGAAGAAACTACTTCTAGGTGATAATTAGAGTGAAATTTCTTATAGTCACAAATGTTTTGAATCCTCAGAATATGAATATCTGGCAGCATAAAGGATGTACTTTTTTGAGCTGCATCTGAAGAAAATGTTAAAGGACATGAGCTAAAAAAGGTTCCTCATTTGCATTGGTATGGCAGAAGTGGTTAGAGCCAAACCAGTTTGAGGGCAAACAGAAAAGGGTTTGTTTCAGCAAGTGCTGGTGGAATGACAGTTTTTCTGAATGTTTAGCATATTAAGTTTTCTTTACAGACCTTTTGAATTTAAATTTTCATTTTTTTTTCTTTTGAAGTTATTTTGGCAGAGAATAAACTTAATAAATATTTTAATAACTGCATTTTTTAATTTATCAACTTTAATCTATTCTTTCATACCAAACCCATGACTATTTTAGATACTAGTCCTGTATTACTTTTGTAATTTTGGAAATCTATATATGAATTTCTATAATATCTATAACTATACATGAATTTCTATAATACGGAAATTATAAAATGCTTATTTTGCACACTTTTGTAACTGCTTCTAGAGTCTGCCATAATCTTTTCAGAAGTTCAGCCATAAATGTTTATGGCTCCTTTTATTAAACATAACCACATCACAGCTCCAGTATTTTAGATACAAGAAGTAAATAGACAGAAAATTGTTTCTGTTCTTATCAGATAAGATGTCATTTTGTGACGATGAATTCTGGTTATTATTACCTCCATATCAATTTGACCCTGTGCTTTTAAATAACCTTCCATTCCACATTACTTGGAATGTAATCTCTGTATTTGTTCTGGAAGTACACTGCTTCTAAGTTTCTTATTGAATAAGGCCAACTGTGAGCCTGATGTACTCTTCCACATGTGTTATAAACAGATTATATTTTCATTTTCAAACATGGCATTATTACAAGAGTTCTACTAACAAGCTGAATAACTAACATCCATACTTCATGTTCATTGATGCATGCATAAATTTTAATTAGAAAGCTGTAAAAATGTTCAAGAATCTACAATATAAGGAAAGTAACAATTAAATACCTGTTAATGCAATTACAACCCAGTTGTCTCTCTTAATTAAATGAGTTTTTCATTATTAGAAAAACAATATATGTCTATGAAACTGCAGGAAATCTTCTCCCAAAAGTTCTTGTACTTCTGTTCTTCGGTTTCTGAAGGTAAATCAAAGCTATTGCTTTGTCACTTAGTTAAAGCATTCAGTAGAAAAACATGTTTTAGAGCTGCAGGAGGTGAACTGCCCATAAACATTCTGGTTCATTAGCAAGGGTGTCTGATGGGAGATCAGAAGGTAATGAATTGTCAGCACCTAAAGAAACAAGGGAACAAACACAGTATAAAAAAGGAAAAGACATAGTTCATGGAGAGGCCTCAGGAGAGCTCTTTGTAAGCAAAGGCAGAGATGTAAATGAGTTATTTACAAGTTCATTTGGGATAACACATTTGAAATATGAGTCAACATTAAAAAAAAATGCTCAAAAAATTACCTATTGAAATAATGGCAGAATTATCTTCTCACAATTCTATATAGATCGTAACTTCAGCAGTAAATTGTCGTTAATATCTACATTTCAAAATATTAGCAAAATGAAATGAGAACACATTGTTTTCATTTAAATTTTGAGCTGCAGAGTACTGTCCTTTGTTTCCCATTCTAATATATTAATAACACATTTCTAATTTTATTATTTGGTTTATTTTAATTTTTCAGTGTCTTTTGATCAACCATTTACCTACTTGTATCTCACTTTTCTTTAAGGTTTTGTTTTATGCAGCTGCAAATGTTATACAGAGTTTTGCACTTATGTTGTAACCTTTGCAACGTTTGTCTTAACCAAGTTATTTGTACTTATACTTTACACATTATTAGCATTCTCCAAGAAAGTGGAGTAGCATGATCAGAGCAAACTGTGAGAGTTTTATTTCCGTCTGCATTTCTACTATCAGTCAGTTCTGTGATAGCTGGAAATTCACTTCCTCTACTTCAGATACCACCACCTTTTACAGTCTGTATGCAAAGATAAGTTTCTGCTTAAGCAGAATCTATTGAATAAGAATTTAAGTAATCAGCTTCTATGTTGTGACGTGTTCTAATCACAGCAAAGACTTGCATAAGACTCTTTATAGGCATCTGAAATCTTAGTGAGAGGACAATTTCCAAAAATACAAAACCATGTCTGTCCTTAATTATTATGCATATTTCTTTTTTCCCTTTCTCTGATCTATTCAAGTTTAAAATATTAATCTCATAAGTCAGGATTGAAACTGCACATGTTTCGTTAGAAAAACCTGAAGTTTTTCTTAGGCTGACACCAGAGAAAATCCTATTTTTATGTTGTCTTGTGCCATTAAAATCTGTCCTTGTGAGGAAGACTGTTTCATAAAAGCAGTGTCCAGAAACACTTTTCCAAGCTGGACAGGCCTTCAGGTAACAGTTAGATTACAGCTCATAGCATTTTCTTAGTTTGATATTTATACTTTATACTTGAGACTTAAATTCTCCTCTAAGTTCAACTGATCTTGAAAAAATAGTTAAGCAGACAAAAGGATAATGAACTGTGGATTAGATAGGTAGGTAGATAGACAATCAGATTGGCAGATAAATCTCTTATTCTTCCAATTCTTTTGCATTCTAAAGCCCTGTCTCATAACATTATCTGATTTTTCTCAAGGGAGTGTTATGATAAATTCTAAAATTTTGGGTAATTATCATATACTGGTGATACTACAACAGAGGCGGAAAAAGTCACAAAAATTTGTGATTATCTTAAGCCTTCTTTGGTTTCTAGTATAAGATAATTCTAGTGGTTTCTTATTTGGTTTGGTTTCTAGTATAAGGCATTTTAGACTATTTTAGAAATCTGCTATTTCCAATCAGGTGCCTCCAGGCATAGGTGCTCTTTCAAAAGAGACTCTTGTTCTCTGCAGGGTTACAAAAATTCGTTCTCTCCCTCATGGTATAGGCACCACACACTGTAATCATGGTATTTGGCCTCAGCATAATTGGTGTGATCATAAATGCTGATGGATCAGCAAACTGTTTGCCTTGTAAAGTTCAGGATTTTGGAGATTAGAATCAAACTGTTGTGTTATTATTAATGTAATCAGTCCGACACAAAAAAGATGGAGGAGATGGCGATTTGGCAACACTTCAAAATAAGTCATGGTACCTTATTAATCCTTTGAGCTCATGCAGGATTGTTGAATTACTTAGCTAACCCCATTTGATATTAGCAAGGGTATAAGATTAATGCAATAGGAATTTCATTCTGATTTTATCTAAAAGTGGGATTAAGCCCACAAAAGGACCTTGCAGAAGCCTATTTTTCAGTTGGCTAGATTAGCTGACATGCCTTACAATCTTCCTTCTCATAGAAAGCAGTAATGCTCTTATTTTTTTCAAAGGACCAAGTGATTTTCCAGGACTGTCATCAGAGAGAAATAGAGGATACTGGAAGAATAAGGATGACTTCTAATTTAAACAATTTTAATATCTCTCCCTAGTTAACTTTCACTAATGCTTTATCTTGATATCCTTTTCCTCCTTGTTTTATAGTAACGGTCCCAAGGCTCTTTGAAGAATGGGCTATTAAATATGGAAAATTACTGAACTTAAAGTATTAATATACTTATTGGAATGCAAAATCTTTGTCAAGTCCAGCTTTCTTAGAATCTCTTCCTAGTTTCTTTTCTTCAACAAGCATGCAACCATGAAGGCTATGAAATTGATAAAATTCAATCATTTCTGTAAAGAAAGATTTTTAATAATGTATTAATAGCAAAGATGTGGTATTCATTATGCACTTTTTATGCCCCACATGGCATGGGTATTTACACAAAGGTCCTTCAAGTTACCTCCCCATGCCTCAGCAAAGTTTTGAGAACTGCTGATGTGTGCTGAGATCAAGTTAGAGCTTTCTGTCTGCAAGTTCCCACACGTTCTGGTTTTTACTTCTTTTTGATTGGAAGTGTCTTTTTTTACAGACTCCTCTTGTAGCAGTCTTTGGCAGCTATTTCATAAAATGTCTGTTGAAATCTAATTTTCTCCTCCATCTCTCTCATCTAAACATAGGGGATTTTGCTGACCTGAATTGTACCTTATAGCTACTGGTTAGGTTTGTTCCAAAAGGATATATATTGTTTATTGTTAGCATACATGGAAACAGCCATCCTAGTGTATATATTTATGAGAGATAGATCAGTCATCTGTAGAAACACAGCTAAGGCACTCTAATTTTCAAAGCAGTATGATAGAAAAGACCAAATTTTTACTCAAAGTGAGTGATACAATAATTTTTAACGTATAAAAATCTACTTTGAGATTTTTTGTTCCCTGTAGTCAGCGTTTAAATTTCTTTAAATGTGTGTTGTACCTCACAATTTAAATACAAAAATGTTAAAAGCATTATTAATAATATTCTTTCTTTCTTTTTCTTTCTTTCTTTCTTTCTTTCTTTCTTTCTTTCTTTCTTTCTTTCTTTCTTTCTTTCTTTCTTTCTTTCTTTCTTTCTTTCTTTCTTTCTTTCTTTCTTTTTCTTTCTTTCTTTCTCTTTCTTTCTTTCTTTCTTTCTTTCTTTCTTTCTTTCTTTCTTTCTTTCTTTCTTTCTTTCTTTCTTTCTTTCTTTCATAAAAAAACACTGACCCCAGATGGAATTATACAAATTCTGTAAAAAAATTTGACTCTCCCGTTTCCTAAATTAAAAAAACCCCACAAACTCAGACCTGTATTTTCATTCAGAAATATAATTATTATGAAAAAATATGTACAGTAATTCAGGTTCCTAATTAAAGTAATATTAAATTATAAATTATATCAAAACAGAGAATAACTAGATTAATAATGCACTTATTTTTGTTTTAAAAATGCACTGCAATTTCTTAATGGTTTAGTTATTAAAAAAATAGAAATGTAGCCAGGGTTTTCAGCTTCTTTAGATTTTTAACTATTAGATAATTTACCACTATTTGCATAAGTCTTTAAAACAAAAATGTATGTTGAGATGACCAACCATAAACATGGTTGCATTATTCCTAGAACCTCAGAACAATATGGATTCATTCATATCAAGAGTTACATGAATGTCATACTGAGATTCAAGATATAGGAAAAAAATGTGTCACTATCATGTGCACACAAACTTAATTATAAAAATGGAATTCTCTTATTTGTTTGCTTTTGCAGTTTTTTTCTGTGCTCTTTTTCAACTGTAGCTGTTTTATTCTCCAATTTTGACTCAGTTCCAGGAACTACTTCCTTGAGAGTATCTTTTCCAACCCACAGAGGAGCTTCCATCTCAGACTGTTATTTTTTAGGACAATCAGTAAATAATTTATATTTTATGCATGTGCTTTCTTGATATTAGCTGTTACTTCTTTAATAATCCATAGCTATTTTTACAATGGAAGCACAGTCTCTTTGAACGGTGTCTTTCCCGCCAGGTTCCTTTGAAAATTCACATTTTTATAGCTCTTTCAGCCTTTAATGGAAGCTACTCATGCTCAGATTATGAACTGAGGTCTTTAAATATATTGTAAATTCTCCCAGGAGACCTTTTTCTTGCTGCCCTAAGGGGAATACAGATGTCAACCTGTGTCTTGCTGCAGTTTCCCTGCCAGTGACTCAATAGATCAATGGCATGCCCAACAGGAAAACTGCTTGCAGTAATGTGATAATTTTGAATCCAGAGAAAGTTTATTGTGCTCTCTGCATTTGCACTGTGATGCCTGGGTGCCCTGACTATGCTGTGTTGGAACAAAATCAAATTCTGCAGCTAACGGTATCCACATTTAGTGCTGCAAGTTCCCTTCGTTTCCAGAAGCACTAATTTTGGAATGACTACTAATTTTGTGCTGTTTCAGCTTGTTTTCTGTTCCTCTGTAATGCAGACAAGATTGCTGCTTACAGTTGCAGGCTTTCAGATAGCTTTATCAGCAATGAGAATTAGATTTGAGGGTATTTATTTTTTTGGTAAGTTCCTAGATGAGACGAAGCAGAATTCTCTTTTCTCGCCGTAATATTTACTGGGGGAGCACTTGTATTTGGCTACAAGGAAATAATCTTCCTAATTGACCGCATTCAAGTTCTAGTTTCCCCTGTCAGATGGGCTGTTCTGCACACTGAGCAGTAGTTCCAGCAGAGGTTCAAGAGGAAGAAAAGCGAAATGGCTTGCAAAGGCAGTACACTGATATAAAATTCTGATGCCTAATGACAGCAAAATAGAGGATAGCACAGCAAAAATGTTGAATTCTCTCTAAGACATGGGGAAAAAAGCCAAATTAATCAGCTGCATAATTGCACCATCCACTGAGTCTTGTGGCAGATGACAAGTACAGTTCCTATCTCTTGAAGATACTGTTTCAGCCTCTCTGCAGACACAGGCCAGGATCAGCCTGCTTTAAATTCACAGATGTGAAGTTACCAGTGCTGCCAGGAAACAAAGTAACTTATTCTTTCTGTGAAGCTGTGGAATGACTCGAAGAAAATGCTGAGATTGCACAAGACCCTTTACTCTCAGGCAGTTTTCTTGACTACCAAATTAGAGAGCCTAGGAAGAAACCACTACATCTTCCATTTTTCTATTTTTTCCCTTGTTTTTTGGTTTTGTGTGGGGTTTTTTTGTTTGTTTGGTTGGTTTTTTTGGGGGGGGCAGGGGGTTTTTTATTTTTTCATTTGTTTATTTGAGGTTTTTTGGGTTTTGGTCGGGGGTTTTTGCTTGTTTTTGTTTGGGGGGTTGTTTTGGCTTTTCTGGGGGGATTGTTTGTTTTGGCTGGTTGGTTGAAGATGTTTTATTTGGTTTTATTCATCTATTTTTTGTTTTGTTTCTTTGTTTTTAATTTGTTTTCTTGTGCAAGTGGGTATATTAGTTCTGACTTGAAGGCCAGAAAGAACTGAAGGAAAAAATTTATTTCAGTAAATAAAGAATAAAGTACAACACTAAGTTCAGAAATTGCCTCTATCGTATCCAGAAATTGGTGCTCCTGTGTTACAGATACCATTTTTGCAAAACCCACGTTTCTGCAGAACTGAAAAAAATTATGTATTGTTATTTCTCACTTAATCAATCCCTTTCACCTTCTGTTACTTCTCTCTTGCATATTTTGTTTCTAACTTGTGTGGGGGAAGATTTGTCATCCTACGCACTGTTCTTCATCTTTCCCTTTCTCAATGTGGAAAAGAGAGAACAACAACCTTTTGAACCATTATGAGATATCACTTTATTTTCTTATCTCTTCATTTTTGCCAAACAGTTTCATTAGGAACAGATTTGTTTCAGAGTCCATATGGTCCTATAACTTCACTGTGAGCGCTCAAAGGCTACTGAATCAAGTCTTGGCTCCAGTGTATGTGGAACCACTGATTTTGTGAGAGCCAAGGCTTCACCCATTCCCATTGGGAATGGTTTATATTTAGAAGTTGCCCAAGCACTTGGTGACTTGTGTTCTCAAAATTGTAGCTGGATTGTGCTGAGCTATTTTTCAGTTCTGATCTCCCTGTACTCAGAGATTTAGTTATTGCTTCTTCAACAGAACTTCGAATGACAACCTCTAGGAGCTGGAATAAAATCTAAATAAAATAGTTTCAAACTGCTAAAACTACTCCTCTATTCAAACCAAACACACCCTCTACCTTGATTTCATACTTACAAATGTATGAGTACGAGTAAATGTACGACTGTATGAGTACAACACTGAATATGAATATGAAAAACTTCTCCCTTTCAAAAAAATGGTACTTTGAATATAAGTGTCTGTACATTATTGGCATGAAGTGCTGCCAGAGAGAATATACAGTGAGAAATTAAATGTTGAGGCTTCTTGTGGAGTTTCATATCTTTACAAGGTTTGATAGGTAACAATTATATTCTCAAGGATAAGATTTTTTTCACATAAATTGCCACCTTATCTATAGTATGTAGCTATGCAGTTTTAGTAAAAATATAAACATTTAATCAGCTTTATATTCTCTCTATTCTATATAAACATTATATCAGCTCTTTAATATGTCTGCACATCTTAGGAGTCCCTGCTCTGAAGGGATTGGGCTGGAAATCACTGAGACTCTGAGGAGGCAGTAAGAAGTTCCACAGCATCAAAAATTCTGAAATCTGTCTTTACTGGATTATAAATCTGACATGAACAATTTATCAATTTAGCAATTACTTCAGAGGAAAACTTTGCTAAAATGCATTCTTTGGGATGTTATCTAACTAGGAAATAATTATCCAGGTCTCTGCAAAATGTTTCCAACCGTACTTGCCTTGGATTAAAAAGCAGTTACTGAAATAATCTTAAAATTGAGAGGGAATTACGTGATGTCAAATTATTTCTTGTCCTTACAAACAAATAGCAGAAACATGAGAGAATTTTTTTTTTATAGGTACAATTTCTTTCCTCCTTAGGTTTCAAGAAGCAACCAGCACATCTTGGAAATTTCTTTTTCTGTCCTTTTCTTTCTTCTTTTTTATTTCTTTTCTTTTCAAAGCAGAAAAAATGACAGCTCCAGACTTCATGTCAGGGAACTCAGGTCACCATTTCATAAATCTTTTTCTAAGAGGCTTAAAGATGCATTTCCCAGACTGAGCTTGAGTATTAGATGACCAAACATGGCATGATGCTGTATACCCATATTCCACAGAGAGACTTGAAAGCATTTCTGGGAATGCTTCTTCGAAAATCCAGCCTGCTTGATTTTGAGAGACTGTTTTGATCTGCATGGCAATGCAGATCCAAAGTGCAGTAGTTTAAAAGGTGGTATGATCCTTCATTTTTTCTGTAAAGAACCTTCATACGAAGTTTAGGTTTTTAAAGGAATTTGATTTTTTTTTTTTTTTTTTTTACTTTATAGGACCTTGTTGAGGAACAAGCAGGAAGATTGGGATAGATAAATCTTTATATTTGTACATTATGGACCTGGATATCTACTGTCTCCACTTTTAGGACATAAACAAAGTCCTTACATTTCAGGAAAATACTGAGGTGTATTCTTTTATGATTTTGCTGAATATTAGTTTAATTGATTTACATACGTTGGTTCTTCAGTAAGATTTAGATCACAACAAATTCACAAATAGTAATAATATTTTAGATTGGGCCTTTTTGTATTTTTTAAAATACAAAATCTTACAAATAAATACAAAGTCATACAAATAGCACATCAATGTACGTGCAGTCTTCCATTATGCTGTACAAGTATTCCTTAAGGAAGAAATTGCGCAAAGTCTAAAGAAATCTGTGGGATTCCATCATAATTTGGTGGGTTTTAGAAAGATACAGAAGCCTTTACCATACAGAATTCCAAAAGCCCAGCTTTTCTCTCCCAATCCTGACATGAAATATAAAGGCCCCCAAGTGTTAATCAAGTCTAAGTCATCATTAGCAAGTCTGTAACATGCAGTATGGCAAATCTCCGTCCCTACTCCTTGCTGTGCTTTCTCAACCTCTGCGTATTTTGCATTTATATTTTTTCACCTACTACACGTTTTGTATGTAACAAAATCTTTGGTTTTTTACACTGTGTGTAACAAAATCTACCTCTGATTCTGAACCATTAGAAGCAAGTTCAATTTCTTAAAGGAAGGATTTTGCATTAAGAAGCTAAAGGGCAAATTACAAGGTTTATGATGAAAAGACATCAATATGCATACACTAGAGTAGGGCTACATTGATTTAGAGATGTATGGGAAGAATTATGTTACAAGAAATCTTGGGTCTTGGTTCCTGTCTTTTTGAAATAATTGGAAAAAAAGTCTGTCTGATTATACTGGAAGAAGGATCAGACCCTTAAATATGTTGCTATAACTCTTAAGACTTCTAAAGCCTGTGTTAGGATCTCAATTCTTGTGTCTACCTCAGGAATAAGCAGTGTATATTTTCACAGTGGTTGAATGTATATTTCACTGATTTAAAATTTGTTTTGCAAAGCTGTCCTTGTCACTTCTAGACTGATATATGTGTATGCACTTTCCCCTTCCAAATTCTGTTTAGATAGCTGTAAGGAAAAAAAAGATCTGCCTGTACTACCACAGCACATTGTGTATCTAGACATAATTTTACTAGTCACAACCTCAGGACTGTTTACTGAGAGAGTTATGAAATAATAACTTTTATTTAACGATTCAAACCTTGACATTAATTTAGGAATTGATTGAAAATACCTAGGACAGAAGAGGCACAAGAAGAAGAAGAAAAAAAAACAACTACCCCACACTTTAAAAAACTCTGGAATCTTCTTCTTGTGTATTCTTTTTTTTTTTTTTAACAAGAGAATCAATATTATTCTTTTTTTCATTTCAGACTGTATTTTCAACCTCCTTAAGAAGTCCTAGTGATCTTAATACCTCAATAATGCAAAGTAAATAACTTTTAGAAAAACAATTCATTATCAATTAGAAATTCTTAGTTCGAATCTGTTGTCTTTGTTCAATGTATTAGGCAGCATTGATCATACATGACAAATGACATAAGAAGAACCAAAAGCGATTAATCAAATATTGTTTATTTTCTTGATAATACAGTGTAAGAAAATTAACTTATATGCTATTTAACTGCTTAAAAAGAAATGTGAGGTTTTCTAAAGTCTGACGGTGAACATGAGGTCCTTTTCAAGACAACTGCTGGAAACAAAAAATACTGCACTTCACTTGAGAGCTTGATATAGACCCTATCAACACTTCCAGCAGCCCCACAAACCTCACAGCTGGTACGTGCAAGACTTTACTTCTCTTGTTGTAATTCTTTCTATATGTCTATAAAAGTCAACACAAGGAGACCATGTGGCATATTTTCCTTTATTCATATCTATTAATCTGAAAAATATAGATCTAATGAGTAAGAAGTTGGGGAAATATCATAGTACATTAGCAAACAAATGGGTTTCTGTTGGGTAGCATGATTGCTTCAAGGAAAATGAAAATTATCCAGGAAAAAAAGCTAATAGCATGTTTTAACAAGACCCCATTTTTTTTCCATAACCCCACAGATCGAGCACCTTCTACAGCAGAAATAAATACAGTAAGTTTCTAGCTATCTCCTTGTATCCTGCCATTCACACCCTGTGCTTTTTCCATCTCTGATATGCACTGTCTCACCTTTTTTTCCATTATTCCCCAGCTCCCCTTTGTTGTTGTGATAACAGTGGAAAAGTTCCCTTTCAAGTTGTGAGATATAATCAGCAATTAAAAAAAAAATCCCTCTCTCTGCCATTAAATTAAACAGCAGAGGAACACGGTCTCAGCACCTTGGTCCACAGTTCAGTGTTTTGAGCTGCAATCACTACTGTGAATTTGAGCTTGTGCAAGATACTTCATTATTTTGATCCTTTCCAAAACAGTGATTGAAAGTTTTCAAAAGCTTTATAGAGATTTTGGTGGAGGGAATAAGATACTTTAGAATGAGGACATATCTTACCTACCTTGGAAACTTCCTCATTAGCCAGGATTCCTAAGGGGATAAAATCTGGCACCTCACTTTCTGCTCCTACCTCCTCTAGAGTCCAACAAATCAAACTGGATGCTTAAATCCAATAGGCTGCATTTTCTTTTCCCTCTACATAGCTCTCTCATTCTTCATTTTTCGTTTGGTTTTTTTTTTTTTGCTTTTCAGCTTTTGTTTTCTCTTTTCCTACTTTTTAATAAACAAAAGTGAAGGCTACCCAATGAATCTTAAATATAATAACACAGTTCTTCTCTTTAATCTTTCTTTGGACACATAAATGGTCAAGTCAGAGGTGAATTTTGCCACTACTAATGAAAGCAAGCTGAAGCTCATATCTCTTTTGTGAGCTAATTTTCAGCATGTCCAAAATGGTTTTGCAGGTATTTGTTCAGCTGTCAGTACTTTTCTTTCTCTAGCTAAAGTGTAGTTTATCAGGGCTAAACAATTATGTTTAAAATATAGTATTTAACAAGAAAAAAAACTGAGAAAAAAATTCATTCTTGCACCATTTTAACTTTTCCTAGTTGGTGTGAGATTAAGAAATAATAAGTTTAAAAATACTTCTCCAAAAAGCAATACTTGGGGAATATTGTGCTATCAAAGAGCAATATTTAGCAAAAAGCTTGCTGCCAGGGACTTTTTCAGGGACAAATATGCTGTCCCAGAACATCCTTTGTAGCTCCTCCAAGTTCTCAATATTACTGCTAGTGGTCTAGGAGGAAACCACAATTTTGAAACATGAGTTTAATTTTATTTTTCCTGTTACTATATTGACAGAAGAACGATAAAAACTCCACCTGGAACTTGAAGTAAACTCCTCTAATAGAACAAAAACATTGCAGCTTGAATGTGCCCCAATAGAGAAATAAAATACAGCTGAGGAAATGTTAAAGCAACACAATTGTGCTTCTTCACATATGCAAGAGATACTCTGACTTCCTGGAAAAATGCAATTATTTATCCGCTGAACTGATAAATGCAAAACTTGGCTACTGCATTGTCATCATAAACAGCCTACCATGAAACAGAGCTGGCTATTACAGCAGGTCAGAGGGAACTGCTTCTTCTGGATTGGGGTTTTGTTGTGGTTGAACTGGTGTGTGGGGGTGTTTTTGTGGTTTGTTTGTTTGTTTGAGGTTTTTTTATACCTGTCCACGACCTTACCAAGTTTCTCACCAACTTGGATTTTTGGAGGATGAGTATTCAAAAAAAGATTGAAAGTCCTTGGAAAGAAGTAACTAATAATAATATGTTGATTGAAGTTCTGAATATCAGGATTCACAAAATTATTCTTCCATTATTTTTCTGCCTCACCAATTGTAATAAAATGCTTATTTATATTTTATTATTTTATTTCAGTAGCTATCAATCAGGCCTCTAATTGTACTTTGATTTTGGATAATTTCTATTTATAGTTTTCATATGTGTGATTTGTTTCATATTATTTCATATTTTACTCTACAATCCAAGCCTGATAGAACATTTACTGACTTGAACACTTCACTTTTTCATTTTTAAAATAAAGGGCAATGATACATTTTTGGGTTTTCAGATATGCTCAGTGTTTAATTCGTTTTCAATTTCTTTGGGTCAGAGGTTTAAGTTACATTTGCTTACAAGAAGGAAACAATTGAAGTCTTTTCTCCATTTAACACTTAGTTGCTGCTCTGGTAGAATTGTTTTCTATTCCATTTTATAAAACATATAATTGTCAGAAGTTTAACAATGAGTCAGAACGTTTCAAGTTCTTCAGCTGGATCTGAATTGGCCACTACTCTTTTCCTTTCCTGGTCCAAACCTATCATGAAATAACAAAAGCATTTTTTCTCCTCAGGATTTGTGCGTATCTTCCCAAAGCTTGTTAAAACTTTGGGTGCTTGAAAATAGAAATTTAAAGCACAGGTTCAAAGTCAATTCTCTGAAAGTTCAACCTTATCATTCAGATCTTTAGATAATGGGATTTCAAACCCAAACTTCCACTACATCCAAATCTGTTGACATTGTCTACTTCCTGTATCAAAAGCCTCAAAGAGAGACACTCAGACACATAGTGTGGCATGTGACATCATTTGGGGCTTCTAAAATTTGGTGTATTTACATTATGAGTCTAAATTCTCAACTGAAATCAAATCGTCAGAGTCAACAACATTTAGAGAACAAAAATACACATATATTTCTACTATTTTAAAAGTTTAGGTTATCTTCCTGTCCTCTGCCTTCCTCTCTGTAAATACATGGGGGTCACTTGTGGATCATATGTTATGTCTGCCAGATCTACACAGACAATTCAGGTGCTCTGGGGTGTTTCACAGGCCAGTAAACATCATTATCTAGATAGCTAAACTGAACACATACTGGTTAGCCAGTTGAGTCATCCTCTAGGTTCTCTAAACTCCATTATATACAGGGTATTAAAAGTCAATATATCTAATGTCAAATCCTTTCAAAAGAGTAAAAATGAAGCTCCTGATTATGACTGTTTGCATGAAAGTCGCTGGTGGTATCTTCACTAAATTTCAGTCCTTTACCTTGGTTTTCATCTAGTTCTGATGAAATGAGGAATTCGTGTGAGATACGAAGAGAATGAGCCTCATCCACCGAACAGCCTTTCTACAAAAACATATGAAATTTAGCAAACCATAATTTAAGCTTCACAATTACAGTTAACCAATCATTCAATTAGTATGTCTTTAATTATTGATTGCATTAATGCTGTTTATTATTAATTTGATATTTTAATGCTATTAATTATTCAATACCCTTTATTAATAGCTAATACTGATAAATCCATTCTAAGAGAAAAAAAACTCAAAGTGCAATGTAAATTTTGTCGTGTGAGATGGAAACCAAAGACACACATACACACACACACCCACACACACACAGTTTTATGCTGAGATACAAAACAAAGGAGTGATGATAGATTTTGGACTGCATTGGGCAATAATTCTTTTCTCTCTAGCAATTTGCATAATTTTTCCAATAACCTTACATGACTGTTGACCTTACTTAGATCTTTTCCACACTTTCATTAAAAATATGCATTTTTGCTTTGCAGTGTTTCTTTTAGGTTTAGCACTGTCTTATGGTTCTCCTCTAATAGCAAAGGTAGTTTTATCTTGTGTACTAGATTTTGAAGCAATTTTAGCATTAAGTACTACTGAAACATATGGCCCAATGTTTATCTTGTCTTATGCAACATCAGTTTTATATAAAGCATGCTTTCCTGAAGCTGTTAATCTTATGAGACACTGCTTATTTTAAAATATTTTTTTATTCCAAAATTTTGGGAGTGGGAAACCAATTTAACATGAATCTCTCTAATGACTGGGAACAATTGTTACTTTGCTGCTTGGCAAACAATTAAGCTGACACTTTAGGATCAACCCAGGACAAGAGGTTTTCCTTCTCAGTCACCATTGATGGTAAGGGGTCAGTTGAAAACAAGGATTGTGTTCCCAGCCCAAGCCAAACATAAGTGACTTGTGCTATAGAACTGGTGGGAATGTCACCTCCCCTGCACCACTGAATGAGACAAGGCTGCAGACTGTCCATTACAATTAATTTCCAGCAATTTGAATAAGTTCCTATGATAATAAAACATGAATGATAAAGAACTCACATATTTATTTCCCATGGCTGAATTGCATTTATGTTTTTGTTTCATTTTTTACTTGTAGTACAAAAATTTATAAGACAAAATCCTTCATTTTCTGGTCATTGGTAATTAATGTTTCAATGGCAGAACTTTTTAAGCAGGTACAGAAAAAAAAAAGTCAATATCATGCCAGGGTCTCATTTAAATCAATACTAGGACTACCATACAGGTGGGGTTTTTTTCCTGTTGAGTACTTTAACTGTCAGTATTACTCTGTATGAAGTGATCCAATTTTGGAGATTCTAAAAGGCAAGGTTATAAACTTAAACTAGCAATTAATATGCCATTTATACTGTATTGCCATTAAATCTGATACACAGTTCTAAAACTGCAAACTCATATTTTAAGTGCATCTTCATAAATAAGGAAATCAGAATTATTTTTTCAAAGTTTAAACCATAACCCCACCATCTTTAGTGATATATGCATTCAAAGAGAAGCTATGCACTTTTCTAGTAGTCTATAGTTAGTTAATATCTACACATTTAGTTCAGCTGTTCTTTAAAAGACATGGGCATATTAATCAAAAGATAAAACTAACCAGACTAATTTTGGTTTGTGGGATTGTCTTTTAAAAAGTTGCAGTTATGTAAAAGAAAAAAAATATTTTCATTCTGGTTTGTCTCAAATTTCAAATACCATTAGATTAACATTTGGAATAGTTCTCATTTTCTCATATCTGAATACTGAACAAATCCCAGAGACAGCTTTGCCATTACAATGTGGTCAGTGTTTATTTATATATATATATTTTTGATAGTAATAATTAATCATAATATTGAGCATCTATGGAAGATTCCAAAGGAATCTAAAAAGCCCAATGAATAATGGTCTCTTCGTTTTTATACGGGAATTGGAGGCACAGAATGCAAAAGAATTTGTCCAGAATCTCACAGTAAATCAGTAACAGCGTGATAACTAGAACAGAGATTTCCTGACTCTCATCTCTGCTTTAACCAGAAAATGACTCTAACCATGTGAACAAGGAGTTTGAAACACACACATTTAAAAGAAATATTTTCTGTAAGCAGAATACTTCATTTAAATTTATGGAATTTTGGAAAAATGAGTCTTTTCAGTGGATAGATTCACTGTAAAAAATGGGAGCAAAGGTAGAGATAGTTTTATTTTTAGAGATTTATTTCTCATTAATTAATATTATTAGACTATACAGCAAGTGAAATCAGGTGCATGAATAAATATATGGCAAGGTAAATTTATTTTGAGGTAAGATATGAACTTCTGAAAGATTATATTTGAAATTACAATTGTATTGTTTAAAAAAAATGTTATATCCACTCATTGCCTCAAACCCCGAGCAGCAATGAATTTATTTCCTCCTTCACTGGAGACCCATTTTATAAGAAATATGGTGGGACAAACATCTCTCAATTTTTCTTCAGAATTGGTCCTTTGGGATACAGAATTAAGTACATGAAATTTTGTTGTTGATTTACTTCTAGAATTTCCCATGTAACTTTTCCCTAGAGACAGATAGTGACCCAAACTGAAAATTCCATTGTTCTATGGTTAAACTTACTTTTTAAAAAATATTTTCTCACATAAATATTTGTCAATTTTTCTTGGACACAGAGCTTTTTGGAACAAGCATATTACTAATGGATTGCTATGCAGAGGGAAAGTTTTTGCTGACTTCAGTGAGCTTTTAAAAGCACAGGAATAACATTTATTGTTGCACAACAATTTTGATGCTACTTTCATGCCCTCTTCTTGTTCCATTGTAGTGCTCTGTGTTTCCTTACACACACAGAGCCTTTTTGTGATGTTTATTTCATAATGGTAGGTGTAAGCTTTTCCCTTTATATTTATCCATTGAAACTAGATTCCCATCTTCCTTGACCTTCCAAGAGCTTATTAAAAAAAAGAAAAAAAAAGAAGATATCTGGTTTGAAAAATAAAATTTAAGAAGTGGAAATAAATCTGTTTTGTAATTTTTAATTAAGCAAGAAATGCCCTGTCATTTTTTGTTTTGGATATTTCTTCATATCTCAGTGCTGTTGATTTACCCTGCACTTGGCTTTTTTGCAATTCAGGAAAAGTCATTTCATAGAACTGACTGGTATAAGAAGGAACATTTTGTTCTTGTACATGTAAAGCAGCACTGAACTTATGATGCCTTATCTGACTCAGTCCATGGCTGCACTTGAACCATAATTAATAGTTAATGAAATCAGTGGAATGAGGAAATGTAATTGCAGTACCTTTTAATTTATGTAGAAGACACAGCTTCTGTGCTAAATATTCAAAAGTTCCTAAATATAATAGGGACCTATTAGCAGAGTTGGATGTGTTGTTTCAGCTGGGGCTGATCTAGGTTAAGAGGTGACCACAGCCTTCTGACAGCTCCTCATCACCATCCCACACACTTGCTGCCTGCTGCAGACTGACAATTGCACCCCCTGAAAGTATAACTGCAGATGTAGCTGCTTCCCACATGCTGTTTACCTTTAGTGGTATCATTTGTTTGCTTGTCACTAATTTTTGTAACCTCCAAGGGTGAAGATGAACATACTAGGATGTGTCTTAAGACCTTATCTGAATGGTAATCTATGTTTTTTACTAGCTTATTTGATGTCTGCTTTTAATTTAGTGTAGAATACTGTAGAGGCTTGTTTTTTCCAATCTGAACCTTTGAAGTATGGACTGAATGGCTTTATATCAAAGGTATACCTAGGGGACTCATGTAAATGCAGGAGTATCAGATGGGCTGTTGGATCAATAGATCACACACTTGGCTAAAAATACCAATCCAACATTATTTTAAAATAGATGAATGGGCTTCTCTCAAAGGCAAGTGATTGCTATCAAAAAAATAAGGCATTATTATTATTTGGAGGTTAGGTTACTTGCATTCCACCATTAAGGTGCTGAAGCTTAACAAGTCACCAGTCTTTCTGGGGGGCCAAGGCCCTGGGCGAATTGGGTGAATTAGAATGTTGGGCAGCTAAACAAGCCAATTTGACATCAGCCGCACTGACGGACCTCCTAGCAGAGGAGAGAATCACCAGGCAGGCGGTTCTCCAAAATCGAGCTGCCCTGGACTTCCTGCTGCTCAAGCACCATCATAGCTGCAGGGAGTTCCAGGGCATGTGTTGCTTCGATTTAAAGACCAAGGCACCAGACATCCAGGCCGAGGTCCACCAGCTCCGGCAGAACATCGCCGACATCAAGCAGGAATCAACTGACTGGCTTTACCACCTCTTTCCAGACTCTGGGCTTTCGGGCTGGGCCATCACTCTTTTAAAAGACTTGAGTTTTGTTGTTTTTGTTATCATTGTCGTTCTCCTGAGTTCCCTAGCCCTCTGGACCCTTCTGAAGCAGTTGATCAAGCGGCTGACCTCGACGCCTTCTGCCAACGCGGTCCTGGCTCCGCTCCCTCCGCTCTCTCCCCCAGAGGAGGCCACGTATGTGGAGATGTCTCCACGAACCATCGACATCGGAGAAGCCGAAGTTTCTCATAGTGAAATGTGGTGTCATTTCAGAATACCCTTATGACCTTTGAAACTTTAGATATTTTGTGCACTAATTTCACTGGTATACTTTTGTTTATATAGAGTACACCTTCATTTCACTCTACCACTCATGTCTCCGAGAACTAGACTACACCTTTGTAAATAAAGTGCAGATGTTTAAGGAAAGCCGGGCTTAAGTTTCTTTACAGTATGCAAACCACAATTATCATTCTGCTTAGCTGATCTTCGTATCTGCAGGGTCATTCTAAAATTACCCTCTTGTAACCTGTCCTCTAGATGTTGATGGCACCTTTTTTTACCTTTTCTTTTTTCATTCCTGGGGCACTTGCTGGTTTTTCATATAATCTTTGCTCACCTGCTGTGAAAAGTCTAAGCAAAACTGTTTAAAAAATAAGATTCTCATTTTTGGTGTTATGCATGACATCAAAGTCAAACCTTGGATAACCTCAGCCTAAGTCTTCCCTTTCTGGGTGATTCATTAGTGGAATCACAGACCATGAGCTCTCCCTCTCCCTCAGGTGATTACCCACCTTTGTCCGTACTTTCAGCAAGTCTTTCTGAAAGTAGATTTGCTTTCTGAAAGTTGGTTTTTTCTTTAGGTAGAGCAATTCAAACTTGACAGTGTCTATAAGCACACTCAAAAAGAGGAGTTGATATTGAGTAACTACAATTTCTGACTAATTGGGAAGATGAATTTTTGTTATGAAGCGTGTCTCAGACAGACCTCTGACTGTTAAAGTGTCTCAATTCATGCCAGTTTTTGAACATTTTTTCCAGTAACAAGCTTGCAATATTTTGTTAAGTTGCTCAGTTTATCCACATAGAATGACAGTTCCCTCACAAAATCCACTGTAAGTGCAAATAAAAGACTAAGAGGAACTGGAGTTTCTCAGATGGAGGGCAACGAGGACCTGTAATGTTTTGTAAAGAATGATGATCTACAATTGTATCGCTTGAAAAAGGGAGATTTCCTTGATTCTTAGCATTTTTCAATGACCCAAGAAAGCTGAGCCCCTTGTGCATGAGCAGTCTGTGAGCATCCTGTCAGGAGACCCTTCCCTGAGCAGTCCTGCTAGACTGGGAGGTGGTTTGACTGACTTATTCAGGGACATTCCAACAGCATAAGGGAGACTCCTCAGTGGGTCTTCCTCTTTATTTGAGCATATTCCCTGCTGCCAGTGACTGACAGCACCCAGGAAGGACTCACACTAACAGTTTGCATAATTACACTCTTTATTCACATAAAATTGTGACAGGTGAAGATTCAAGTACTGTACTGCAGAAACAGTCAAAGAAAAATACAGACAAGCTCTAACCCCCAGAAAAAGTATTCAGCATGGATAGTGTGGTTCTTGCCCAACAGGTGTCCCTACAGGACAGGTTCAGCATGATCCCAGCAGTTACAGTGGAGTTTTCTCTAACTTTCCCCCCATTCTTGAATTTTATACAATTGCTTTATGGTTAATTGGAACATGAGTAACTCTCATCAACATCATTTGTTGCTGACTGGTGCAAAATTCTCTTGTTTCACTTTTAAGGATACAGTCCAAAAAAAGGAACACATGCATGGTGGTATTTTGTAGTCAGGTAACTTTGGGATGGAGGTGTGGGTTAGCATTACAATTAGGCTTTAATGAACCACGTTAATCTGAGGAGAGTGATTTCACCCAGTTGTTGGCTCAGCAGCAGGACATATTCCCCTCTCTCCCCTGCCTGACAGGTGTTATGAGTTTCTCAGCTGCAAAGTTCCATCGGGTTCCCTCCCTGCAAGGATTTCCACAGAGCCTGGCTGTGGAGTCTCCACTTTGCTCCACGTTCTGCTCCATCCCCTCAGCAGGTGCTGTGGCTGCAGACTGTGGGTGTGAGGAATCACCATGGAACGGGTTTCAAGGATGCCAACTACATTCCATCCAGCAAGTAGCAACTGTATTTTACCCTGTAATTTCCATACCATTATAACCTCTGTTAGGATTTGAATGAAACTTCTGTTTCCTCTGATTTTATCTATCTTTCCACCAGCTGGAACAGAATGGATTAAAATCTTTTTTTTATGTGACCCCCTTAATATCAGTAGAGTTACACCTCTAATAAGATTTTATGAGGAAAGCAGTTTGCCTTTTTTTACATGAGTTGTTTACAATTCCTCAGTTGCAGCTGAATTAAAATAATTGAATTTTCAACAGAATAACCAAGAATCAGATTTTCATTCAATGTCATGTTGCACTGTAGTCACTTAGGAATTTGTGATGCCTTTGTAAACCTCTTAAACTCACTGAAAACCAACATTAATCATTTTGACTTTTACATACCTCGTATAGTTGAAAGGAATTACTACTACCTATATGATATTTTAGGGATCCTTTCACAGATTCTGTGATTGCTCATAAATTTTTGCCCTCATGGATAATGGATCTCAAAGATATCTGAAATCAGAAGTGAGTTGCAAAGGCAATATCCTCTAAGTTCATGTTTCATGAGGAAAATCCTGGTAGTAAGAAGTATAACATTATTTTCTGAACATTATTACTGAACAAGTAATCTAAAACAAGTTCAGTTGCTTGCTGAGAAGGGTGGTAGCCATGCCACAGTTATTTAAAAACTTGTCTTCACTCTGCTGCCCAGTAAATCAAGCAGTGGTAAGCAATCTAAAAAGGAAAACAAACACTTTACCCATGCACACTGAAAGTGCAGTGTAAGCACCAAGCTGGTAAATTCTAGTGTCATTAATCTTTTTCTACAGGGTTCCCTGTCACCATCTCTGTGTTGGGAACACATACTCAAGTCTGCATTGAGAATGAGGAGCCACTTTGTACTGTTTTGAAATTTGTCTAGCTTAATGCATGTAAAAATCCTCTTTTTTTTATGCTGGAAAAATCAAAACAACTGGATCATAACAGATCATACATTGAACTAGAAAAATGTTTTTCATGCCTCCACCAACCAAAGTATTGAAATTCCTTTTCTGTCTACTTCAAAAATATGCACTATGACTTTATACAAACTTACATTACAGTTTGGCAAGTCTTCAAGTGAAACTTTATGAAAACAGAGGTACATCTGTTTCATTTCCATTTACTGTATGAGTACTCCAGTGCATACCCTTAGGTCCAAAACTGTTCTTTCCAGTTGCTGCCACCTAAAAGTAATACCAATTGAAGTGCTTAATATGCAGCCTTTTACTAGCTAAATGACATGCAAATAGCGTGATTATACATTAATTACAAAATGTAGCCTTTTCCTCAGCCCTCCATTGAGCTGTTCCATTCTCTCCAAGTGTAGCCCATTTTGCTCTCTCCAGTGAAAAAGTAATATAAATATGACAGAAAAAAACAGCACCATAAAATGTGTTAAAATCCTAGAATCATACCACCTGGTGGATTAGCCATGCAGAGTACCAGGTTTCTTCTTTTGTAATGTGCTGTCAGAGTTAACATCATTCCAGAAAATTTTATTGAAGACAGATGAATCATCAGATATAAATTATGTTGTGCATATGGTTGGACAGATAACCTGGGAAGCACTGTGTCTTAAAGAAGAGACTTATTATTATTAGTCCATCATTATTATTCTTACATAATAAAAAAGTGTGCATTAAAAACTTAAAAGCTGAGTAACCTGACTTTAGAAAAATGAAAAAAATCAAATCCTTGTAAACTAAGGTCATTCAGACATTGAAAAAGATAGAGGGTCTTTTCCTTTCTCAAGAGATATATTCCTGCTTCATTGAAAATATAAAGAAAAAAAAAAGCGCTAATTACAAACATAGCACATCAAGTCTGTCCATTACTGCAAAAACACTTTGTCCTGAAAACAGAAATATGTGTTGGCAGTGGGTAAGTTCAGAAATTCTGAGGTTGTAGGGAGGCAGTCCATCTGTCCACAACGTATCACCAGAGACATCACTGGGTATGACTGAACAAAATCAAGTTAGTAAAAGACATTCTTTAGGAAAAACTTGAGACTATGAGAATTCATATTTGATGCTTCAAACTCTGGAAAGATAAACAAACAAATAAATAAAAGCTTAATATTTTATAAGAATGGCATTTTGTGTGTGTGTGTGTGTGTGTGCGAAAATGATTACCTGTGCTATAGATTAATCAAAATTAAGACAGACACTGAATACAAAGACAACATAATATTTCTTTCCATACATCCCATTAAGTGTAAGGATTCAGAACTGCAGAGAATATTAACAGGATCAGGACCATGGTCCTTCATATTTTGGCAAATGATTCTTGTCTAATTTGAATTTGTACCATGAAACATTTCTTTATAGATATATATTAATTTCTTTATAAATACATATGAATTATTACATTTGGGTTCTTCATGACTATGTGACAAATATTCTTAGTTTTGAACTTTTAAAAATATAGTCAGCTTGTATCCTGTTGGAGGCTGTACTGTCTTTTATATCTTTAATTAAAATATCTTAAATTAGTAGAAAGAGAATATGGTTGTAATGCTATATAGCAGTTAACCAAGTAAAAAAGGGAAGACTGACAAGAAATGCCAAATTAAAACTTCAGTTTGCCAGAGTTGCCAAACTATCTAAACAATTCCCATTGAAATAGACATAATACATTAGATTTTTTTAATTTTTACTTTGTTTAAAAGTAATAAAATATTACTGCAGTCACAATGGAAAGAAACAAAAAATCCAAACTATCTTCATATAATTCAATGAGATGTGTGTCAATTTCCCACAGTTTTATTTTCATTAAAAATAATTATTAACTATATGATGATGCTTCACGCATACATATCTTAGCAAAATTCTTCTTTTATTTATGTGGCAATATGAAACAGCTTCATGGAAATTCAAAACAGGAGCTGAGTCTTCATTAAAAATATCAAGAGTTCGTAGAGTTAAATGATAATAATGACATCTCTTTGTAACCATTATGAAAACTTAACTATAGTTAATGGGACTAAGCTAGACATAGTCTGAAGTATAACTCACAACATAGGGAATATCTTACAGAGTTCAGAACACTGAATCAAAGAGGCCAAAGGAGAATTTTTCATTTTTCTTAACTACCACAGTATTTAAAAATGAAATTTAAAATTAAAATTTATTCATTTTTTAAACTGAATTTAAAGTGACTTTTGTGCAGTGTAATCTTCATTGTCTCAACATGGTTAACAGGAGAGAATAAAATTAACTGAGTAGACTGCATGCCATAAAATATTTTTTCAGGGAATAAGGGCAGATATATATATGGTTAGATGCAAGATAGTATTTCAAAATGTCATTCTTTAAGAAAAACCTGTTGAAATATTTACAGTTAGAGAAATGCTTCAATTAAGGTAAGTTACAGTAGTTCATCATGCTTTATGACATCTTTTTGCTAAATATAATTCCAAAGAATGAAGAAAGTTTTTTTCTTCTTCTTCTTCGTCTTCTTCTTATTGCATTGCTTTTTTTCTTCAACAGTGGTCTTATAGCATGAAAGAATGTTAAATTAATGGCTTGGATTGTAGCCTGTATCACACCATTGGTAGAGCTTGGTATCAAAGCCTAAGTGCATGGTCAAAACCAGTTCAACCAAAGAGCTGGGTGTGTTTTGACTGCATGCTTAACTTTTAGCCAGGTGCAAAATCTGCTCACATGTTTGCATATGCCTGGGTTTTATTCTAAAGCATGGCAAACAGGTTTATTTGGCGTTTGTGTGTGGAGGAAGAGCTGGTTCACTGCTGAACTGCTGTGCAGTTGCAGCCTGTCCTCAACAGCAAGATTTATACAGAAATTTCTGTTTCCTTGCAGCCTGAAAAAAGATGGCACATTTGTTGTCCTGACACCTTTATTCTTCATATGCAAATCTGTAGGCTATTTTTATTTTGCTCTGTGTTCTGATTTTCCATGATGAGGCTGAATCAATTCATTTTGTGGGTAGTTCTAGTTCATGGTTTGAGCTCTTAGCTGTACTGGTGTTGGAGTTTTCTTCTAAATTTACAAGAACTATGCACTAACATGAAAAGGAAAGGGTATTAGCTGACCTGAGCCCAGTCTGAACCTGTAGATTTGACCAGGGCCTTTAATTTAGTTCCTTGAAAAATGAATCCAGTTTATGCACTCCATAAAATAAATCAGTGTATGGAAAGTGGAAATTTGTTTCAAAAGTCCACTCCTGATGGGAAACACTTTATTAAATGTTGATATTTTAGCATGTTTGTACATGAAATTGAACCAAAAAATTGGAAAACAGCAAATTATGTAAGTTAAAATCAGCTAAAGTATTCCAATTAAAACACATATCTGAGTGCAGCCTGGAAATCATCTTTTATTTATTACAACTGTGACTCCACACTACTCTGCCCTGTGCACTCGATCTTTGGATTAAATATAGAGAGAGTATATGGACTTTATTTTCTGAATAGTCTATGTAGTCTATATTTTTCATGATACAGAGGCTAAATTGATTACATTAGCTCATTCAATATGGTAGCTTCTACAACCGATAAAGCAGGTGGTAATAAACCTAACTGTGTGTGTCTTGCTGACAAATTCGACAAGAATTTTAAATTTTGACTAATTCAAGAGAAAATGTTACTTCTTGGCTTTGTTTACATTCTGAAAGTCTTTTTACTTGGAAAATATAAACTTTAGTAAAATGCATTTAAAAATGTGCAGAAGAGCATTTTATGTTTATATTTTTAATTAGGCTTGATTAATTTCTTATTGATAACCAATATTTTTTGTCATTTTAACATGATAAACAGTGAAAACTGCTTGCATCTTCTTTCTTGAATAGGCAATAGGTTCAGTCAATAGGACCTGACTATTTTTTAATAATAGTAAAAAAAAGTCAAGTAAGCGAGTATGCTGGAAAATGTTAAGAACACTTAGGCATTAGTTATACTTGTGCTTTCAAAGGACATAATACCTAGGATTATGTTCAGTTTTTTCAGAATACTAACTAAAGCCTAAGATCGTCAAATAAACCTTTTTATTCACTGAAACAGTGCATCTGGGTTATGGAAAGTATCCCCTTTAACTGGCTGTCTGTTTTACTTCTGGACCCTTCTCATCAGCTCTCCCCTTTAACATATTCTCATGTCACATCCCTACTATTGGGTTATACCCGAATCAAATAAGTTGTATGTCACTTGCTTTGATCTGGAAGTACTGCAGGTGTTATTGATCTTTGTGCAAACTGAAATTCATGGTGAATCCCACCCACAGTGTGGACAAACCAGTCCCAGTCTAGCAGGACAGCATGTGATTTTAAGATAAAATCCATGTACACACGGATGTGCAGAGGCACAGCTGTGCTAAGTGCAACCCCAACAGTCTGGAGAAATGTGCCTTTGACCTGGCTCTTCCCAGGGCATCCCATGAGGGTGTCAGCCCCAGGGGCTGGGCACGACACTCATCAGGACAAGGCAGCTTTACAGCTGTCTTGTGCCTATGGATTGCATGTGCTTATGAGAATGCATATTAAATCTAAATATTGGATACATCTGTGATTGTGGCACTGTGACAGGCTCAACTCTATTCCAGATTTGGCAACTCCTAACACTAATTATTAAAATCATGTATTTAATACATAAAACACTTTGAGTTGTCAAAAATATTATTCTAAAGAAGGCTTAAATGAAATTTCCGTGATGAATTATTACAAAATTTGTGATGAATTATTACAATATTGATTTAATGGGATGTTTGCAATTTTACTTCCTAACCTAGGGACTGTAAAGTATTTTATCCAATACCAGCAAAAAAGGATACCTTTTTGTTTCCTTATCAAAAAAATAAATTCCAAGCATCTTTAAGACTGGCAAAGTAGCATAAACAGTTGCTAATTATGATCAGCCTACATACTCCTTAAAGAAATGAAGCAATGAATGCTGTAAGGTCATTTTTACAGAGTGAATGATAGTATAGTTTGAGAAGACATGAAGTTTAAAATGGTGTTAGGGATTCTGTAAGATGAAAAGCTCATGGTAAATCCCTCAATGTAAGGTGGCCATGAAAATAGTAAATGCTGTTCCTAGACTGCATTACACAAAAAGCTAACTCTAAATCAGCCTGAAAGCAGATAAGAAAGTAAGACTCCCACATCTCAAACAAGTATTTTAACTGCAAGCATTTTTAAAACAAGCCTCCTTGAATATTTGTTATTGGAATTAAATTATTTCTGAAACAGAGTACCAATGATTGAAACCTCCAAGGACACGGAACTGAAAAAGAGTTTATCTGTATTTCCACACTGCAGCAATGAATGTTTAAATATTCATAAACTGTAGAACAGTGTGAACAGAGAAAACATAGAACATCTCTTACATGCTCAGACTGTGTACCTTATAACTTCTGATAAGTGGGAGCTGTGGTTTCATTTTTCCTCAGGCAGAAATGACACTGTGGCTAGCTGATAGCTTTTTTCCTAACACACAGTTAAAAATAGGGTGTACCATTCTGTACTGTCAAACTAATGCCTAATAAGGATGATTATATTTTTGCTTAAAATTTTTGGCATGCTCTAACAGGTAAATTGTTATCAGACAACCAAATTACTTTTTTTCTCAATAAATTCAGAATGTTTTTGATTGCCTCTACTCAGAAGGCAGTGTAATAATTTAGCATGAGTGACACCACCACAGTAAAACTGTTCTTTTTCTCTAGAGATGTCATATGAAGAGCGATCAGTGTCACTCTGAGAGTGATCAGTGTCCTTGGAAGACAATGATCACAACAGAAAACTTAGCTTCTCTAAATTTCTAACATTTTTTTGTGAGAAACTTCGAGAAGCTCCATCTACTTACATCAGATAAGAGTATGAGATGACTGACCCAGAAGAGTGATCTTTACACGGTACATTTCACAGAACCACAGAATCTGCTGAGTTGGAAGGAACCCACAAGAATCGTTGAGTCCAACTTCTGGCCCTGTACAGGACCAAGAGTCACACTTGGTACCTGGGAACATTGTCCAAACACTTCTTGAACTCTGTCAGGTTTGGTGCTGTGACCACTTCCCAGGCCAGCCTGTTCCAGTGCCCAACCACCCTTTGGGTGAAGAATCTTTTCCTAATACACAGCCTAAACCTCCCCTGATACAACTTCAGGACATTCTCTGGAGTCCTGTCACTGATCACCCTAGAGAAGAGATCAGTGCCTGCCCCTCCTCTTCCCTTCATGAGGAAGTTGCAGACCACAATGAGGTCTCCTCTCAGTTTCCTCTTCTCCAGGTTGAACAGGCCAGGCGCCCTCAGCAGCTCCTCATACAGCTTCCCCTCAAGTCCCTTCACCATCTTTGCCACCCTACTTTGGATGCTCTCTAATAATTTAATATCTTTCTTAGACTGTGTTGCCCAAACTACACACAGTATTCAAGGTGAGGCTGCATCGTGAGGAGATAGGGAATTTTTTGATCTGGAAAATGTATTAACAGAATTCAAGATACAAAAAAAAAGAAGTTAGAAAAATAAACAAAGGAAATGAATGGAAAAGTGAAAAAAAATCACCATATGCCCTTCAGTGTTGTAACAATTTGCAAAGCAGTTGACATGTACTCTATGACCTGAAGACGTTGTTCTATTTCAGCGACAATTTACTGAACCTGGTACCATCACTGCTTGGTGGAACTTTATATCTAGTACTATACAGGAAGTCAGTTTTGATAAAAGTATTCAGTTTTTTTAGGTCTCCTGGCCTTAAAACCTGAAATTTAAACTCACTTCAAATTGGCAAGGCATTAATATTCTTGCAGGGCAGAAGACTATGATTCATATTTATTTGAAAGCTTTTCAGAGTTATAACATTTCTTTTTCTGTAATGGTGAGTTGGTGTAATGTATCCTCCTTGCCTTGTACGTAAATTATCATGATTGCTAGTGGTATTTGGGACCTACACCAAAAATGGCTATGTTGCCTAGGATGTGAAAAATAATGAAAGACACATTCTTTGTCCCAGAAGACTGAATGTCCATAGGGTGAATGAATTGCAATTCACTCAACTCACAGTCAATTTAATAAATAAAACTTAAGAAAATTATTATCTATGCACCTGAGCAAAACAAAATAGCATTTACATGCTTTTAATCCTGGATCCCTCAGAGATCACTTTTTATGATATGTTTTGTAGTAGTCTAAAGAGATACAAATTAAAGGCTCTTTAAGTATCATTCATGAGGTTCATAAATATCCTGTGTGGAAATTAATGT
>NW_005054332.1:5864623-5926888 GCF_000277835.1 Geospiza fortis
ATAAATCTTCATTTAAGGATTAAGACGAGACATAGCCTGTCTATTTTACTTGCTAGAATAGGCCTGTGCAATGCATGCAACATATTTTGTTAAGAGAAACATTTTTAATCAATAAGGTATTTTGCTGCTGAAAAACATTAGGCTTATGAATAAAAAAAGTATCAGTTTTACCTTATTGGATCACAGCTCAAAAGGCTGAAGATCTACATGTCTGGCTGTACTCTTGAGATATGAATACACAGTACCCTTTTGTTTTAGAACACATGATAATGGAGGATTTTTATTTTTTAGCCAAAACTGCATGTTCTCAGGAAGCCCTTTTTATATTTCTTTTCCCACTAAGATATCATCAAGAAACAGATTCAATTGCTAGTTTATTTCAAACAGCCATGAATATTTTTTGATAACTGTAAATGTTGACTCACAGCTGATGGAATCTCCAACTCAGCTAAATTGTATCCTATGCTATTTATTTATTAATCTCTCTTTTTAAATTATTAACCATCTTACAATTGCACTAAGCAAAACAATTTAAAAAGTGATGGAAGACGTATCATCAAAAGTATGAAAGAAAACAGCTCAGCAGGAGAGTGTGATGACAGATGAACATTAATTTTTTTGAATCAAAATCAAATCAAGTTGTAGTTATGCCAATAACTACTACCAATATACTGGGGCAGAAGAAAAGGAGGAAATACTGCAGAACTCGGAAAACTCTTTTATTTTATATGAACACATCTAATGGATTATTAGAATATTTTTTAAAATTACAACCTGATTTTGACCTTCTTGAGATCACATTCTCAATACTTCAGATTCAATGCAGTTAATTAATTAACTTTAGTGAGTCAGTTGCATAGTAAATGAATACAGATTAGACATTTAAAAGGTATTCTTTAATGATACATTGTACAATGCAGAATACATCTAGAGTTAGTGGAATGACCTACATAATTAAATAGAGATAGAATGAAGAGGTTTTGCATAGATAAATGACTCTTACAGTCTACAAAATTTATTATGGGTGTGACAATTTTTAAATCTCCCTCCTTTAATGGTAAATTTTAAAATTTTCATTATAAATGGCATATTTGTGTCTATAAAAATATATTGAGTATTTTCATAATTTCACTATGGTCAAAAGATGTTAAATTCATATCCAATAATTCATAACATAACATTGCCCCTTTTATATGACAGAAAAATCTCATTGCTGTTTGACAAACCAAACTACAGAAAACAATTTAAATTAAGGTTTTTTCAAGACATGCAAAGTCAAAGCCATCAAAGTATCCAATTATTATACTAGTACAGACAAACTGTGCTTGTACAGCTTGGCTTTTTCCCATAGAAATAAATGCAAGGGGATAAACCTTTGGGCCTCTATGGACTGGTTGTGCCATGGCTAACATAACACGACCATGCAAAGGATGTCAGGAAGAGTGAAAGGAATCTCAAACTAGTCACATAATAGTTTCCAGAGAAGGACTTTTCAGTTTTCAGTGCTTTATATGACTGACAAACTAATATTTGCATTTTTTAAAAAGTGAGCACAGATCATAACCAATATTTTAATAATACATTTTAATCTTTGAAACCTCGGTAGATGAATAATATTTTCCTCATCCTATGTCATAGAAAATCACCATTTCAAGTTTGGGGTTTTTTTATTATTTATATATGTGCATTAAACCAAAAGTGGCTAAGTAACAAAAACATTTTTGATAGAAGAAGATATAATAGACACTCCTTCCTATACAATGTCACCATTCTTTTAAACCAAACCTGAGATACTTCAAACAAGTGAGTTGAATGTTGCATGCTCTTCCTTTTTCAGATCAGAAAATATTCCACTGAAAAAATATATATTTGCAGAGGAAAGAATAAGTTTTGTGTCTTTAATACATCTGATGTGCTCTAAGCATGGAGCTTTTTAGTATAGATATACCAGTTGTCTCTTTTTGGTATCTTTAAAAGAAACTGCATTCAAATTCTAACAGAAACATGCTTTATTAAATGAACATGGCTGACGTCCTGAAGATTGAGTCCTTCTGTGGGAAAGTAACTGCAAGACTTCCCACCACATGGAAAGTGGACAGAGTTTAAATGTAATGTAATCATAGAGCTAGTGACCTATCACCTGCACAAGATTAACCACATGGGAATCTTTGACTTCAACACATCAGAAAGCCTAATTTCCAGAGATTGGAGGTTGGTTGACTTCTTAACTGAATTAAACTTCAGTGAGAACTTGTATTTCCTGCAGCCTCTTCTCACCACAATTCTTCCATCTTCTCCAATACTTTTTGATAGCATTCCTAGAGTTCTTAGCTTCCATCTACATAAACTATCTTTGCAGCGAATAAAAAGACAACACTAGTTTTGGCTGGTGTTATGTGTCTTTACTGGACTTTGTACCTTCTTTGCTGAAGAGCTGAATGCACCCATGGGTTCTGAGACTCTGCAGCTCCAGGTTTGTTAAGCTGCATTTTTGTACCCTGTGAAGGCTTGTCGCAACAGCAGTCCTTCAGTCATTTGAACAAAAATTAATAAGGAAAACAGATAAAAAATAGTGGGCTGCATGTCTGCATAATCTACTTTTTTTTAGGTGAAAAAAATAACATTTGACATACTTAGAGGGTCCTAGTATTTAGAAAGATAGTTAGCAACTAACAAACATAATTTGAGAACTGCCATTCTACACAATATTATCTAAATTTTAAGTAAGTCTCCACAAGGTTCTTGTTTAGAATCTGTCATTCAGCTGCCTCTAGAAATGTGCTATATGGGTTTTATGGCTTTTAGTATATGAAATTTCTCAATGATGTTAGTACTGCTTCACCTGTAGTTACATCAGTAACTGTGGAAAAGCTAATACTTGACAGTCCTCTCTGGTATTTGACCTGCATAGGTACAGTACTCAAAGGCCTGCTTCTTTCTCGTTCTGTTTTTCCTGGAGCTTCTGTCTTATGGACAAAAAGTGGCAGCAGGATTCTGTATAGTTGGCTGAAGAGCATAAAATGGATATGGATAAATTCTGGGCTATTGAAACTTTGTGGCAATGAGAGTTATCATAGAATCACAGAATTGTTTACGTTGGGAATGACCTTTAGAATCATTAAGTCCAACTATTGACCTAGCAACACCATGCTGACCATTAAACCATGCCCTCAAGTGCCATGTCCACACATAAGTAGGATGAGGCAGGTAGACATCTAAGATCCATTTTTAACAGTGAGTTACTAACAAGACTTTTTCAACCAAATGTAGATGTCTACAATGTGCATTCACAGGAAACAGCTGTGCATCATGCTGTTATTCAGATGATTATACAAGTATGTTAGTTGTGCAAGGATAACTACTATTTTGTTAAATTTAGTGAAAAGAGCCTGGATTACTTCTTTCACCCACAGCAATATAAAAATCACAGACAGAATGTATTTCCTGTACTGAATGAAAAACACTTATTGCTACCTTCGGGAGACTATTCTTGAGTATGTCTATACCTGTATAGTTTCTTGGCAACATTTTAAAATACCAAAAAAAAAAAAAAAACAAACCCCAAACCCCTAAAGTTTATACATTTCCTGACATTTACAACTTCATTCTTTAATGTGAGCTTTTAAGGCCCTATTAAAAGAACCTAGTTAAGAGAAAAATTTAATAGAATGGAAAAAATTGGAAGAGGTAATCACAAGTGGATGGCTGAAACAGAAGCAGTCTTATGAAGCTGATCACCCTTCCCGGATTTCATTATTAGCAGAATAATTGTCCTAGTGGCTTTCATGGCTATAAGGAATCCAAATTATATCCCTGCATATTTCCACATGAAAGACAATTTTAAACAGAATGCACATAAATAGAAGTAGAAGCATTCAACAAATGAAATCATTCCCAAATTACCTCCAATGTTGTTCTTCATATTTTGGGGTAATATTTTCTTGATTTGCTATGAACTAGATGGATGGTTATCTGGACGTAAAAGAGGGAGAGATTAACAGTAGATTACGTCTGCTGTGTTTACCTGAGTAAAACTCCAAAATTAGAGATTTTCCAGCCTATATGGACAATGTTGTGCAGTACTGAATCTTCTCCCCCACAACCCCCAAGAAATTCTCTAATGTTCATCTGGAACCTTCCAAGCTGTTGTGTCTGTTGCCCCTTGTTACATTATTTGACACTTATGAAAAAAGAAATCTCCTACATTGTCTGGTTTTTTCATTATTTCGTTTAATTTTATTTTTTATAAACCCAAACCTTAAGTCCTCAGTGTGTTTCAAAGTGGTTTATTATATTTTGATTGCATGCTGACTCTTGCATCTGCATAATAATATGGCTCTTTACCTTGAAACACATATAAAATGATTGGTGTACAAGAACTAAATTTATACTAATATACTAAATGAGATCTATTTCATAACCTTGGACCAAATAGCAAAGTCTGGCTACCTCTGTAAAACTTTCTTAGTATTTAATCCTGGATGTTGTCAATACACAAATGTGGGGATTCTGTGAGCTGTCTGGACTGTACCTAAACAGAGCTTGAATACTGCTTGAGAATGCTACTTAGCTTGACACCCCTTAAATTACCACCTATTGTTCTAGGATGCAGGGAAAAAAACAAGGCAGGTCTGTCCTAAAATTGGTCTGTTTAGCATTGGTTTATTTAGGTCTGTTTAACTTTGATTATTTATGTAGATACAGGCAAAGCAATATGCTTCTGAAAGTTTTTACCTAAGGCAGCCAGAAAGAGAGGATAACTGTTCTGTGTGTGAAATAATGCTGTTAACTATGGCTGTCAAGGTCTACTTGTGAAATCAAGCACATTAGTGCAAGAAGCTCAGTTCTCAGATTGAGGAAAAGAAATTCTTTGTTCATTTCTCTGTTTCATCATTGACTTTCAAGAAGTCACTTCATGACTCCATACTTGTTTCTCCACAGGTTATTATTTCTGCTCTTAATTTCAGGAATTTTGCAACTCTCATAGTACTGAGTGATAAAAATCTCCAAGACACCAATAGGAACATTAAAGATGTTGTGAAACATGAAAAATTTGCATGATGTCAAAAGTCAGCTCCAGAAATCCTTTTCCTTTAACAGTTTTATTCATATCATTACATAAATAAGCAACAATGATAACATTATTTGCAATGATCAGGAATGATTTTCCAACAGGATTTTTTAGTACGATAGCTTCTTAGTCCCTAAACAGCAGAGAAAGCCCGGCTTTCTCTGGCTTTCAAGAAAAGACAAAATGTGTGTGCCATGCAAGGACAACATCAGAAGAAACCTAAATCCTTCTCAAGAGAATAGAGCAACAATAGAAAACTTGCCAGCATGCAAGAAAAAAAGATAAAATATTTCTTTCAAACACATAGAAGTTGAGCAAGTGAGAAAAAGATTATCTCATCACACTGACAAGGATCTTACCAAAGAATTTCAAGAAGCCAGAGCTTGAAAACTATCCTCAGTGGGTCTCCTTCCTCCTTTGCTTACTGATGTGTAGCACCAAAGGAAAAGCAAACCAGGGCATTCATTATGAATTGCCTGAAATGTGCACGCAAGGGAAGATTGCTTAAAAGTTTTCCTATTCTCATGGCTTCTGTGACTAGCTCCGAAAATGTGTGCTTAGATCTAGATATGTGTCTGGGACACAATTTACTCCTAAGGAAAATTTATAGGACACTTTTAGTTTCTGAAGATGAACTTGAGGAATGAACATTAGCCATTAAGTTATATTTTGAAGAACAAAAAAGTCTGATCCTGCAACTTCATTTTACATCAGATTTTGCAGCTCCTGCTTTATGTCCTGTTCATTTTGCTGATGGCTGAACATAATTCCTCCCTCCCCCAAGTCTATGGTAAATCCAAGTGCTATTCCTCAGGGTTAGTAGGGCCAAAAACATCTATAATAAAACTGGCACAGTACTATTAGAAACTGGTTATTTCTGAACATCAGAAAAGACATTAAAAAAAAAGCCTATTCAGGAAATTAATTAAACCCAGGAAACTAAAAATAAATAACTGTGTGAATAAAATAATTGAAAATGTGAATATTAAGATATGAAGAAAATAATCTCAAAAATTAAAACATACTGGAGAACTGAAATTAAAAGCAATACAGACAATATTAATGGCATAAGATATGAACAAAAAGAAAGCTAATGTAATAGAATTAGCTGATAAAGCTAATTCTAAAAAAATAGAAAACTAAAAGTTAATAAAAACTCTAAAAGCTTACTTTAAAGGCAAGAAATATTGTGTGGATTGACATGAATGACACTGTCAGGACTATTTTTTCCATTTACTGAGCACAAACAGATGTAAAAAAACCAGAAAATGGCAGAAACTAAATAGAAAATGCTAAAATGGTTTCATAACTGTAACATTAAATGAGACAGAATTATTGGAAGTGTTACCTGTGGTGGGTTTGTTTCCTCCCAAATTTGCCCTAAGCCAGGACACTACACACAACTGGTGAGTGTGAAGAATTGTCATCTATTCCAATAAGTATGGAGAGAAGACAAAAATCTTGCAGTCAAGTGTTGTATTTTTAAAGGGACAACAGATAAACCAAATAAACACTTGATTTTACCTATAAAGCAGAGGATGAACGTGAAAGCAAACATATCTTCTACATTGTCAACATGGACATTGAAATCATATAAGAGTAATAGTCTCAGAGATTCGAGATCCAACTGAGAAAGAAAATCCATAAATTCATTAAATAACCTGTGTTAGCTCTTGTAAGTCTATAAATTCATTTTGATGCTTACAAAATTAATATGTGAAAAAATAAAAAAGTTAAAGACACACAAGGCTGTGTTGATTTTTCAGGAAGAATGGAAGTATCCTCAGTATCACATCTACTCAACCCTTTCGTAAATTCAAAGCACCATTTGTGTAACTCCAGTGCAGCCAAATTTGATGTTAGTTTATGAGGAAAATTTTAGATTCTGCCAAGTATTAAAGCATAGTAGTATAATGAACCTAGTCTAAATTTTTAAAAAAAGCAGCTAAGACAGTATCATTCCAATATCTGCTTGAAGATGTTATAGTATACAAATGCATTTTTGAGTCAAAACAAAGGATGTAAATTCCAGAGGCAACTTGGAAGAGTTTGCATGACTTTTTCAGAATTGTCTGGTTATAACTGTCTGCTTGGACGTTAGACATGAAGGAGGACTTAACCCTTCCAGATATTTAGGTTTGAGTTTTCTTGGGGTCTGAGAGTATTTTAACTCCCTTTTAATTACCGAGCAGAAATGATGCAATGTGTTGACATTCTAGTTCTGGTACTTCCAGTTATGTCATTCTAGTCTGTAGAAAAAGCCTTCTTCTGAGGCTGAAAATATTTCTTTTTAATAATTCTGTTTGGAATTTGAATGTTGAGTGTCATTCAAAGGTCTGTAAAAAATTATTTAGAGATTTTTTTATTTCATGTCTGTAGAAAAGGAAGACTACTTCTGCAATTGACTAAGCATTGAGTCATGTCATAGTAGCTTCATTTCTAGGTGTGTTTGACAAAACAGGCCAAGCACCTCATCTTGAATATTTATTTACCGAAAGAAAATGTAACACAAAGAGTTCAAGTGAAGACACTACTTTTAGAACACCAAGATAGCATCTTAGACAGATTAAATGTGTTAATTACATTGTATGATACTCATAGTTGTAGATTTAGTGTTAAGCTGATTTTTTGCTTATATATGATTTGCTCTTCAAAACACACCCTCTTTGAAAAAAATATCTAGTCTTGGATTATTCATTTACAGCAGATTAACAAACAATGAAGTGTGACAGCAGCTAATAAGCAACATCCAAGCCTCATAATACAATTTCTTTTTATGTAGCAACCACCCAAACAATTAGAAATGTCTGGTGGATAAATGCATTTTACCCATGTAGGGTCTATAAGTGATATAGAAGTGCAGCCCCATCAGTAGCTAGAGAGGTATTGAGTGGCAGAATGTGTGCCATAGGTGTGTAGGAAATGTGAGTAGGTAGGTATTAGGTAGATAAATGTGATTGCATTCTACACACCCAAACATCTCCACTGTGTAAATGTTTCCACAAGTAAATACTTCAAAATTATATGAATAGGTGTATGTGTTATAATTCACACTTCTCTCATTACTGGAGTGAGTTAATTCTTTTAATTGGATACAAAGCTATGCTGAGCTTTATTTCTGTCTGAAGAGGAAAAACAAACACAATACAAATCAGCAAAAAAAGGGGAAAAAACTTCTATGATCCTGACATTATGCAGCATATTACCTACTCACCCTTTTACTTAAAGTTGTTTTTTGAAGAGTACCAGGAATGCTTTGTGATAGATGTGCTTTTATATTTTAATTAACCAATGACAGCAAGGCAGTCAATGTTTAAGAAACAAATTCTGCTTTCTAACCACATAAATTCATGAAATCACCTCTTCTCCTAAGAGTGCATGCTAAGAAATCAACACAATTAACAAAAGAAGAAAAACTCTTTTTATGTTGTGAAATGCTATGAAAGTGTAGGTAATAGGAGAAACTGTGCCATACTGGGGACCATCTGCCTTCAGTAATACCACTACTTGGGTATGAAAAATCAATTAGTTTGAGTGGTTTCAGATTTTAGGCTTTTTAAAGAGCCTTGTGCTTGCATTTCTAGTAAGTTAAAGACATTGTCACTGGCACTCTGAAAGTTAGTACTTAGATTTCAGCGAAGAAAACAAAAAAACCACCAAACAGATCAGCTGTAAATGAAAAGGAAAAACAAGAAAAGAAAATTCAATGCAACATACCATCATGAAAGGGACTTTCCCATTACAGATTATTACATGACATTTCTGGGGAAATATCAGCTGAATGTTTTTACAATGTCTTTGCAGAGTCTTCTATAATATTTTCCTTTTTCTGAAAAAGCTATTTCAACCACCTTACTGGAAGTAAATATTTGACTGCTTGTGCCCTACAGGTTGGAAAGCCTGGAGTGACAGAAATAGGGGATTGTTTTTCTTCTTATTTTTTGACTTGACTCAATGTCTTCCAGGAAAAAACCAACCAACCAACCAACCAACCAAACGAACAAAGAAAAGTGAAAATCTGAAAATCTGCATTTCCTATTTCTTCTTCTTCAATATTTGTTTGTTACATTTTAAGGCTCTGTGGATCCAGATTTTAGGGGGGGTTTTGTTCCTTCAAGCAAAATTTTATATTCTTCTATTGTAGATATCATTGTCTAATCTTTTATAGCAGCATGATTTTTGATGAGAAAACATTGTCACAAGAAAATCCTGTGATTTGTGCTGAGGGATTTTTCTTGATAAGAGGTGTTTATAGAGCTGGCAAATATCCAAAACAATGATGATTTTCCTTTTAGTCCATGAGTCCAAAACTATGTTCAGACCTAAAGTTTCATTCTGATTTAACAGTGGTTTCAGGTATTGTGACATCTTTCACAGTCTCCAAGTCACAGAAAAAGAGATACCTGGAGAGAAAGGAAGCAGGGATTTTAACCCAGTGTGTCCCAAATTCATGACCATGTAGTCATTTCCATGTTGCCCCATGGAAATTTAAATATTTATATGACAGTAGAAGACCTCCAACAGGCATGATTAGAAGAGCAAATAAATAGTTTGGTAATTTCCTTCAGGGAAACTATGTTCCCATAAAATGCTTTGTTTTTCAAAAATCCCCGTCTGCTAATGAAAGTCTGTGGGTTTTGGAGATGCTTTTACCCCCTTTTTTTTTTTTTGGCTAGGTCTAATATTGTTGTGTCATGCTATAGCTACTGCTGTTGAAAATGTTTTGTTGCAGAACCCATGAGCCTAGACTATATTAGACGCAGAAGTACCATCAAGGTTTGCATGAGAGTGGTCTGGCATGCTTGAGGCAATGAGGCATAAGTGGAAACAGAAACTTCAATTGCCTCTATCACATCCCTGGGGTGTTGTGAAGCAAAGCACAGCTAAGCCGTGCCTCCGACACCTCAAAATCTCAGGAGTATGTTATCCAATTATCTCATGGCAAGCCGTCCCCCAGGGTCCTCTCTCTGCTATTAGGAAACACTTTGATGGTGTGTGGAAAAAGATATTTTTGGAAGTGGAGAAAGAAGTTGTTTAGAAGAGACAATTGCTGTAATCTGTGCAATGCGTTGCTGAGTTGGAAAAGAGAGACAAAATGTTGTTCCAAATTTGCTGGCTTCTGTAGATGTTAAGCAAAAGTACTTCAGCACTGATCTCCCCACATTTCAGCAAAATTCTCACTAAATTTTCTTGTAGAAGACTAAAAATGATTAGGTGTCATAAGAAACTGAGCAAGCTGCTGTAGGGTGTTCATAAAGTAAGCTGTGTAAGTGATTTAGAGCTCAGCAACTTTTCCTACACTCTCACCCTGCCGCAACTGTGATGCAACTTGCTCCTCTCTCCACAGCAGAGTGGGCTGCGTAGCATGCAAGATTTACTGCTGTAAGATGACATTATATTTTACCACAGGAACAGTGCTTGTTACCCTCATCTTAACATCAACAGTTACGGTCTTGCTGTGGCAGGGGGATAAAATTATAAAAGCCCACACACATTCCTGGCAAAGCACACGTACAGAAACATTGATGAAGGGACAGAACAGGTTGGGACTAAAAGACATTATTATTGGAGCTAAGCCTCCCCTTAAACGTGAGGAGAAGCAGATGGCAAGAGTTGGTCTCTGCTTTGGCAAGGCCTGTGAGCAGCACCATTGTAAAACACCCAGGGTGCAGACTGCATCTAGGCTGATGCAAACTGTGTCCTCCATACTGACACATGCTCAATTTGAAGGCAATGTCCCAGCCACTTTACAGAGGTAGTTGCAGTCCTTAGATGCTTACTCTGTTAACCAGTGAAAACCTTTGTTTATTTCCCCACCACATGCCGCAGAGTTACTTGAAGAGAAAGTGTGATCTCAGTTCAGATGTTTCAGGGTGGCAGAGAGGTGGAGCTGACAGTAACTTTAAATCACCTTTAAGGATGATTCACCACACTTCATTAGCTATTATTCTCAGTTGTGTAGCTGGAATAACTATGAAAGTTTATTGGAATGTTGCAAAAGTTCACATTATCCGCCCTTATTTTTCTCCACTTATGTTAGTGGTAATGCAACCTATCTCTACGAAGTCCAGATTGAAAGTCAGACTTGGCTCTTCTTTCTTACTCTATGATTTTCCTTCTTGTTTGATATTTAGTAACACTGGATCTTCTTAATGAAATTTAGATTATTGCTTTGCAGATGAAAACATTAAATACTCTGCTTATTTCTCCATTCAAGAACTGGATACCCTTGTGTTGGCCTCTTGCTAAAACAAGTACAAATCTCAGAGCTTTAGGTGAATTTTAGTCAGCAGATTCAAACAGACCTTTTCCTGACTTGCTTGAATATTCCTTCTTTTAAAGGCAATTGATCCTGTGGGATCCAGCGACTACCTCTAAATTATGTGAGGCTGCAGCACCCTTAGATACAGCCCAGGAGTTTCTGAATCTGAACAGAAATCTAAACTTTCTTTCCTCACAGCTACAAAGTATGCAACTTCAAACTCCTTCTCAGATTCAAATCCCTGTTAGAGCATGGGACAGCTATGAGGAAGAATGCAGAAAGCCCCTCGTTATCACAGAGCTAACTGTGATATATGCTACATAGAAACTCTTGACATTCCTTTTTGTCATTTCCATGCTCAATAATAATGCATGACAACATTTAGCCTGGCACAAGTATATTGTCTGTCAAAGGCACTTCAAGATTTTATTTGACTTTTAGTCAGCTCACATTACCCCAGGCTGTTTGATACACAGAGCACAAAGCAGCTTAACACTGTTGCTATTAATGTACAAACTGCACTGAAAACACTTCATTAAACAGCCCACTGCAGTGTAATTGTTTAATAATATTTTGATTAGGTTGTTTAGTAGACAACCCTTGCTGTAAAACATTTTCTTTCTGTCAAGTGACTCCTTATCAAAAGGTAAGGTAAAAATGTTCAGAATAGTCTTATTTTCTTAAAACTGAAGTCAAAAAAGTTCAACTTTTTTCCTTATCTTTGGTAACCTTTTATGCTGTTTGGTTGTTTTTCTCCACAGTATTTATGAAATCCATTAAGCTTTAGCTGCTGTTAGAGAAGATCTATTCCAAGTCATTAAGAAAGAAGTGAAAAAACAGACTTCTTCAAATACAGACAACAAAACCAGCTGAACTATTCAGGAATCTTGATCCAAATTCATTGTTCTTCCAATAGTAACGTGTACAGCATTTGACAATCTGTTCAAGCCTGGCAGATTCTCTAAGGAGTCATGGACTTCTTCGCATTCTTAAAATAAGACAAGGTTCTGGTTTTGCTTTCAGTAGGTATTTGAATGGACATTGCCATAACATTAACAAAAAAGTACCTGAAAAGATTTGCCATTGATAGCAATTTCCCAGAAGTTACATGAAATATTATTCAAACCTTGAACAGAATAAAGTATGAGATAATAAAAAAAAATTTACAAGAAAGAACTGAAAATCTTGATCTTCTTAGTGTAGAAAAGGAAAGTGTTTTGATTGCCTCATATAAACAAAAGATGAAAAAATAGATAAGCCAGGGTGACATAGGAATGAATGGATATACACCAGGCAACAGTGGGCTGAGAATGAGAATATTCTTAACTTTGGTAAAATATAGATTTGGGGTAGATACTAACTAAGTCTAGTAAAGACAAATAAAAAAACCCACAACCCTTCAAGAGTTACAAATTTAGGGATAGTTGTAGGACGTGATGGCTTTGACAGCAAAAGCATGAACTGTAAGACCTAAAATGTTCTTTTCTGTCCTGTATTTCAACAAAAGTGACACCAAAACATGTTGAGAGAATACAACATCAGAGCTGCCAAGACTTTGCACATAAAGCATTGAAACCAATTATCAAGAAACTGTAAGTTCCCTACATTTCATATTTTATAGATCAGAGATGGAATAAATTGTGAATTAAAGATAGGTAGCTCACATTGCTACTATTGTGATATGTCTGCTAAAGTGTTAGAGACCTTTAATTTCTGTGACTGACATTTGTCTCCTTTTAAGAAATACTATTTATTTCTTAATAAACAAAGATTTAAAGATGAATAAATGTGTACTCTGTGGTGTAGATATAGATAAAAAAATATACCTTTCATTAAATAAATAATCTCTAAACATTACTGCAGTATCTTGCTTACTGCAGTATCTGGGTGACACATTGAAATTAGTGGACAGTGAAGTGCCAAGAGTGTTACAGCTTCCCTCTCTCTGGCTCTATCAGAGCCAGAGCTACTGTTAAAGGAGACATCCTTTTCAACTGTTCAAGTTGTAGTGCATCAGTAGTGACTGCCATTTGTATTTGAAAAATGAAACTTCTAAGTGAAGCCATACACTAAGTTAATGTAAAAAAATATTTACTAGATTTTACTTCATTAAAAGTTTACTTCAATATTTTACTTTCCAGCTATGCAAAGTCACACCAAGACATAGTTTTAATTGTTTCTCCCTCAAGATACCAGCAAAGAAGGTAAACTCCTATTCTGTATTTTTCACACTTACAATAGTTTTGGCCAGGAGATATGAAAAACATTTTCTTTTCCGGCTGCAACTCTCCCTCCAGGATCCACAATCAGAAGAGGACAGAAGGTCAAATATGCTAATTCTCTGTAAAACAAAGTAAGGGTGCTGGTAATTTATCCTGAAAAAACAAAAGTAATATGAACTTTATGCCATATTATATCAATAAAAATTTCAAATTATCTTGCGTGATATCTCTTTGTGAGTTCTTTAGTGTTATAGAAACAGTTAATATAGTAAATATATCTAAACTTTATGGGGAGGACAATATCTTCTTCTTTACCGGACTAAGGGACAGATGGGGCAGAGAAAGTCTATGGCCTGAGAGGTTGCAGTCTCTCAGGCATTTATTGGGACATTTAAGGCAATCACATTATACCAGGTGAAAACCTAATAACGGAATGATATTCAGCTTTGACCACTTTTCTGTGCTACATCTATTTTAATTATGATATTGCTTGCATATTCAGTTTCTGGCTTACCTGTTAGATCTTCCTCAGAATTCTTAAAAAATGTAATAAATAATCTCACTTAATGCTGCTAATTTTTCACATTTGTCATATACATCATAAGGAGATTCCTTCAAGTAATACAACACAAAAAGTTTCAGTTTGGTGCAACAGACAATAATACATGCCTCAGTTATTCTAAAAATGCTTAAATTTCCTAGTGGGAAATTGAAACACTAGGAAGCATATTTTACTGAACTATATCTTTTATATGTAAATAAATATAAAATATATATTATTTATTATATATGCAATGCATCTTTAATATTTTATAAATTTGTATTTAACAAATTTATAAGTAAAAATAAAGGAAAATATTCAGCCAAAACTAAACTAAACTAACTAAAATATCTTTGTTTCTCCAAATTTATGAAAACTGGCATAATTTTAGTATGTAATAGAGATGGTTATTATTTAATTGATCTTGGTAAAAGTGATTTGGCTTTATAAATGAGGATAAATTAAAAGTATTTGGTAAAAGGAATAAAAAAAGACCCTCCATTTTGGATATAGAATTTGGAGTGGGAGTATGAAGAATTGTTTCCTTGACTGTTTATGGACAGTATAAATTAAGTATCCGGTGTAAGAAATAGGAAGGAGAATTTCACTCAGCTTAGAGTTCCCAAAAGCATCGTCAAACATTCAGGTTCACTCCAAAATCCATGTGTGCTGGTCCAACAGGTTAAAAAAATTGAGCAGTTGGGAAATGCACAATTTATGGTTTTGTAATCTGGAAGATGGGAGTCAAAAATAATCAATGGTTTGCTGCATGTTTGAAAAATGGTACTGGAAATGGCACTGAAAAGTGTATTGGAAGGCACCATTCATCGATAAGGAACAATTTGGCCTGATACTAGAAATATTGCTTCTTACTGTGAAGGCATTTAATCCTTGAAAATGATTGCCAAGTAATGCTGCAGAATTTCTGTTCCTGGATTATTTTTTAAAGAACAGGGTGCTGAAGCATTTGTTAGCAATTACTTTTGCAATGGAATGGAAACATTGATCTCTTGTATTTCCTTCCTGTTGAATATTGTATCAGTTTCTTCATCCTTATCTCCTTAGCTTTTTGCTTCTTCCCATGACTGATTTCTGCTCTGCCTAGCTGGATTGCGCCTTAAAACCTGGACAGTTTTAAAAGATGAAAAAAATCTATAACCATTTACAACAATGTATACCACACTGGATAAAAATATAAATGAACTTTGGTCAGAACTAGTTTGTATAGTATTAGTACCATATGGTTTCACATTCCTTCATTGCTATCTTACTCTGTTTGTGTGTCGTTATTCTAAAGCCATCCTCACATCCTAATGTGCTTAGCCCAGCCTGGTATCTCCACAACATTTTCACACTATAAACATGAGTTAATTACAAAAAAAAAGTAATACTGCAATGTCATAAATTACTGTTGTTTATCACATAGATTCAAGCTCTTATTTGGAGCGGGCGGGGGGATATTGCCTTTAAAATAAATCATTGTATATGGTCAATTAAAAAAAAAATTTAAAGCATTTCTTAAAAAACACTACAGGGTTTTGTAAGTATTTTTACACATTAAATTACACATTTAAGACATTACTCATAAAACAGCCAGAGATACAATCTCACTAATAGGTAAAATTATTCAATATTTAATAAAATATAATTCCTTCCTTATTTTCTCACTGCTTTTGTAAGTGGACACACTTTTATACACCTGACATCTATTAGAAAACTTTTATAGGTGCTATATTTTTTCCACTGAATTTTCTCATAATAACCTCAGACAGCACCACTCAATTTTAGACCTTTTTCTGAGAAAAATAAGAGACAGATTATTGATTGGTTCTCCAATGAAGGTTTCTGGCAGATAGAGTGGAAATAGATTTGCCTGTTAGTCACCTACTCAAACAGTATATGCTGTTGGTTTGAATAACTCAGCTGGAATACAGGGCTGGACTTCTCTAGTCAATTTAGAGAAAGCATTTGACTATATATACTTTATATCACTATTCTTTAGGGGATTCTTGTGGGTTTTTGATTTGGATTGAGTTGATTCTTTTTATATTTTTAATCCAAAAATTTAAGTAGTTTCAGTTTGCATGAAGTACTGGAACTTTTACTGGAATAACACTGACCACTTTCCTACCTGGAATGAAAATAGAGAACATAAAAATTCTGAGGAGCAGTAGAATGTTTTTGTGCTCACTAGCATGCCAATAATATTAAAGTACCCTTCCAGCTTAGTCAATTTATCTAGTTACACTTCATGTCTATGTCCTTGGAAGAGCCAGGGTGCTGCCTGGACTGCATTTGTATGAACTGAGCTTCTCAGCATTCGATACCAGCCTTGATTATGAATGTTTTCCGAATACTGAGTTTTCATACAATATAAATTTTAGCAGTAATTTTTATTATGACAGTGCGGCTGAAATTTTGCTAGTAAACAGTGTTGTATAGACAATGTAGTTTGCATTTCTGTATAAAGTGGTTTTGACTGCAATGTCAGTACATGAATTAGAATGTGTGTTCATAAGAATAGCTACCCATCTCTGAGACCAAATATATGTTGTGTTTCTCTAAGCTGTGCATTATGAATGATCTTAAAAAATAAGGGAGGAAAAAGATTAGTAGTCACCAATGAGTTATTAGACAATGAGATCTGATCTTCCTCAATCACATATTCTTAAGCACTTACATAATGCCTGTTTTCAATCAGTAACTCCAAAAATCACAGCCCTTGTTCCTCCAAAATCAGTGAAAAACTGCCACTAATTTTGATAGACCTATGATTTTAATGTGCTGCCCACAACATTGGGGTTTTGTTTTGGGAAATAGTAAAAATTAAAAAAAAAAATCAAGAATAAATTTTTGTTGCTTGGGCAAAGTAATCCTTAAACCAAAACCTTTGGAAATGCATAGGTAACAAAATACTACTACTGCTAGGAAACTCTTCTAGAAAACCTATTCAGTCCCAAAAAGCTATTGTGGTCTGGACACAGATCATCCTGTGGGATTCCCTCACAGGTGAAGGCCAAAATTTCTAGTCTTGTTCACTGTCTGGGGAAGGGAAATCATCTTAAAGTTATGAGACATGAAAACATAGTTAAAACCTATAAAAAAAAAACAATAAATAATGACGGGAAAAAGAAACAGTGACAAATGAATAACTTACTGAGTCATCTTTTCCAAACTATACAGAAAAAATACTTTCCAGTACTTGAAAAAGTTAAACAATTTCCCGAGAATAAGGTCTTCTATTTCCTTCCTTTTAAATTTCATGTAATTCAGGTACTAGTCCTCTTGCCAGTGTAATTCTTTCATGTCTGCTGTACGTGTTCAAGTACTGGTTCAAGTACTCCTGTCAGAAATGCAGAGGGGCTGTATAGGTTTGCTATAATATAGCTTTCCTATTTCTTTCTCATTTTAATTTCCTTCTCTGTCTCAATGTCTCGTTTAATCTCACTCTTTTAGTCTGTTTCATAGACCATTCTTTTTTCTTTTTTCTTTATTTTGAATTGGCTTATATGAATGTTTATTGGCTTATACGTGTATACATTTCCCACAGTGTGAAAAGTTGCACCAAAGTTTCCAATATTTGCCTTCTCTGCCAACATTAAATGTTTCCCTTCTTAATGCCTCAATAATTGTTCATATTTCATTTTAAAAAGAACACAAGATTATTCATCTTGATGCCTTAAGTTTTTAGCTTTTATATTTTTCAGATCCTGCGCTGCATTAGTGTATAACGCTGAACTCTGTATAGAGTGTTAGTAAGCTCTCCTCACATTTTGGTCAGATAAAACAATCCTTCCAGGCCTGGGAAGCCAGGACACCTCATAGCCTCAGGCCCCAAAAAGTATAAACAAAAGTGAATCAGGGGAAAAAGCAAACCTGGGGAATATGACTTCATTACCTGAAGCTATAATTGGACAATGAACCTCTGGTATGCAAATACACCAAACGTATATCTTATATCTGTCTGAAAAACTCCTGACCATCATCCATCTTGGGTGTAGCCTCTGCAAGGTTTTTGTACTGTCCAAGGTGTAACTATTGAAGGCCTTTAATAAATATCTACTTTGTTCGCTAACTCTGTCTAGCCTCTGCTCTAGGCAGCCAGCCTAAAGCATCAACCTCAGTATGGCAAAAGTGGACTCAAAAGGGACTAACAGACACAGATATTTACAGAGCAATATTAAGCTTTGATCTGTTCATCTGCAATAAGCCTCTTTCTAAAAACAGGGCTTTTGACCTCATGAAAGCTGGCCTGCTTCAATCTACATTCAATCTACTGATTTAAGCTTTTGTTCAACTGTACATTTTGCATTTTACTCATCAGGAAATACTGAGGGTGTGTGGAGAGTGTACTTTCTTCTGTCCTCCTAAAATCCATTTTGCCCCTCTATTTCTTTACTTGACTTTTTCACTTTCTCACAGTCTATCATTACGTTTATCTGCTTATACTGCCATAGATGTATAAAACATATCTCACAATATCATTTATTAAGAGCTTTTAGCTATTTCTCATTTTAAAGGGCATTACATTCACTGTATATGCACAGAGACATGCACACATACCACACCCCCACTCACCTAGTTCATAATCTTTTTTTTTTTTCTTTTCAAGAGGGGATATCTTCCTCTGTAGAATTTCAGATGGATTTGCAAGGTGAAAGACCTTTAGCCACTTGAGGTAAATTCTGAGAGTAGTCATGGTGAACTGGAATGATGGGCACATTATAAAAAATCTCCTTAATTTTCTTGTGTTGGAAAATGATAGCAATAAAGTATAAATTCTGGCATCTACATTCTATTGGATCTCATTTCTCAATACTTTCAGAGCTTCTTACCTTTCTGAGCTTCTTTACCTCTCTGCAGCAGAATCTGTCATGCAGATAATTTCCCCTTGCATTCATGACGGTCCTGCTGTCAGATTTGCCAGTATCTCCCTGGATTGTCTCATAATCACAGGAAAGGGAGTTTGAAGGGAATCTCACCATCATACATGCTGAATGTTTCTGCTTTGTGCTCTGGAGAGATGTCAAAGAGTAATAGCTGTTTTACTTTTAAGAGGGTATTTATCTCTAATGTCATCAATGAGCATTTGGTTGAAAAAGGCCCAACAACCTACAGCCTTGAAGTGCAGCTAACGTGGAATATGAAAACTTAGCACAAACTCTTTTGTTAAGCCAATCTGTTCTGTACATCATTACCACATTCTTACCTTCAATGTATCTTCAATTTTCATAGAATTTATTATGCTGTCAGGTAAGAAAAGTTTATGGTGTTGCACAATTTGATTTTGAACGTATTTTCTCAGGTTAATGAAATGTAATTATGGGAGTGCGAGGAAGGGAAACAACAAAACATAAAGATGCCAGATTTTATAAAAAAAGACTTTCTGGGTAGATTTTGATGATGTTGGGCATTACCTTGTTCTAAAAGACAGAAAAGAAAAGGCAGGCCTGAACATAAACTGTTTACTTTTCAGATCTATTTTTCTTCTAAATTCTTTCAAGTTATATTACTCTTTAAAAAGCACAAGTCATAGATATGATATGATTGTTCCTGCAGGGGGAAAAATACAGGTGCTAAATAAAAGATAAACATTGCATGATCTTAGATAAAAGTGGCAGCAGGAGAAAAGAAAATCTGCCTGAAGAGAGACAGGTTATCTCGAAAGACTTAAGAGTGATCCTGTAAAGAATGTATGGAAGAGGTAACACTCAAACCAAACATGACAAAGCAAGACTTGTGATTCCCTTAAGCATCTTTAAAGATCAAAAGTACTGAGGATAATTTTGTCACCAAAGCAGGAGATATCTTCAAGTTGAAGTTGGGTCAATCTGTTGGGTCCTCTGCTTTATGGATCTCACGTTTGAGCTTTATGATTTGCCCTGTCACTTTTTGTCCAAAATAGTGCCAAGAAACGAGGTGCAGAAATGTCTGGGGACCCACCATACATTTTACATTGATCCCACATTCTCAAAACACTAGGATAAAACATGTAATTATAGTTCAAATATTCAAAAATATGTCTCTTTTATGTGAGACAAATGGTTAACATTCCTTTCTCTTTATTATCCCCTTGATTTTGATATAATGGCCTTAGTGATGAGACAACAGTACTAGATGCTCAGATTTCTCTGTTACTGAATCATGGAGATGTTTTTCATGATACCTTGACAGTTTAGAAGTAATGGAGATTTTCACTGAGTAAGGACTGCAGAATTCAATCTGAATAAAACCAGTAGACAAGGAATTTTAAGCAAAAGACTTTGAAATGAAGGCTGAAATCGACAATAGATCAGTTGGATCTGGACTTCAATTTCTCTTGGATTTGGATCCTTAATTCACCTAAATTCCTACTGAAAAGCCTAGCCTGAAACATTTCCATGAAGAGGCCCATAGAAAAAGTTTGTTATGTTCCTTTGCCTACATTATAATTAAGGCAACAAAGAGACAAACTTGAAGATATTTTAAGGAGTTCTTCACTTGGATTTCTTACACATATGAGGAATTTCAAATTTTCTTACTGTCAGGAGCTAAGTAGTTATTTCACCTAACCTAGAACCATGGGATTAATCGAAGCCCCAGTGAAATAAACAGAAAGAATCCCAGGTGGTTTGTGTGTATATTATGATGATGAAAGGGCATTAAAGTGAAGAAATTAATTACAAAACCAAAAATACACAAACATACAAAACCTACCACAATGAAATAAAAAAATTAACAGAACTATTTTTGTCTTACCATTCTGTTTCTTGCCCATCACTTACCTGTGAAACTTTCTGTAGCTTCTGGAGCTTATCACATGCTTTTGGAGCTTCAGGACATCTTCAGCAGATATCTTAATAAGAAAGCACTGCTATCTTAATAACTGGAAGAGTTATGGTATTTCTCAGATATCTTAAAATATACAGCTTACATCAATGCAGGCTCAAAAATAATACATTTTTTGTGTTACATTTCCATGGTTCACCTTCTTTTGCTTTATGCTTGGGGTTTCTCTTTTGATTTTTTTTTCTGTTGCTGCTTTTTTTTTTTTTTTTTTTGCTTTCTTCTGATGGTAACTCTTTATTTAAATCAATTTTCTTAATTTTCTTTCCGATGAAACTTTTCATCCAAAAATATTTTATTTCCTATGAATCTTTTCATCCTTTTTATCATGTCTTCTTCAGAACTGAACAGCCTAAGTAGTCTCTAAACTAAGGAAGAAATCATCTCCACATAAGTTAATGAAGCAAGAGAATGTATGAAGGCCAGAACTTCTATATTTTTTTTTCTGTGGTTTCTGTGGTTTTCTTTAACTTATTGATGGCCCTGAATCATTACAGAATCAACAATAGGCTATATTTCACAGGACATTACACTTCACAAAAGAAGTGAAAGGAGAACTAAGAACCAAAAAAAGAAGATTTAGAAAACATAATTATAGATTAATAGTTATGACCTCTCTGTGCAACAAAAAATTTTGATGCTAATATGGTGGAAATATGCAATTACTGACGAGCAATCATCAGGATGGAAATGGACAGTACGAGTCCAGGAAGGATAGAATGTAGGATTCAGCATTCCTCAAGTCCTAAGTGAGTAACTGAACAATTTTTGTCCATTAGGGCAACTAAAATATTTATGTGAATATTCTTTGTTATAAAAGGAGAAATTCAGAGTTAATAGAAAAAATAGAGGAAAGAGGAAATTAAAAAAGAATACTTTACAAAAACTGTCAACAGTAAATGGTTCTGATTGCTTTAGATTTCTAAATTAATTTACATTCTTTTCTAATAGGGTGCATAAATCAATAGAATGGGCAAAATTAACTCACATCTGCTATATATTATTCATAGAGTAAGCTATCAAAAGAACATAGAAACTACATTTTTTTCATGATCCTTGATACTTCCAAGAACTTGCAGTTATTTTACCTCTTCCTAGGTTGAACTCAGAGATTTTAAATAAAAGAAAATAATTTGAAAAGCATTGTTAGAAAGTGCATGAACAAACAAGTGGTGTACAGACCCTGGAACTAAGGACTATGCATGTCTTTCTTTAGAAGTGTAGGTCCAGAAAGAAGTTGAAGGTAACAAAATCCTCTACTTTAGCCCTGTTGGTCAAGTACAAGTAAGGTTTATGTTGGAGTATCAAAGCTGTTTATTGAGTCTATATATCACTTGTGTACACTATGTACAAATCACACCAGTGATGTATGAAGTTGTACCTGAAAGGCAGAGCAGTGAAATGGAAATCTAGCTGTGGTCAGGTTTTGCCAGAACTCCACTAACCCTAATTTCTCTGTGAAGCAATTCCAAGCATGTTCTAGCCTGCAGCTAAATAAAGGACAAGCTAAGAATCAAGAAAAAGGACATGAGAAAGGACCTTCATTTCAGAGTCTGGATTCTAATTTCAAAAATGTCAAAGTAAATGGAAAGGGATTTTTATTTGAATAGAACCATGGCCTTGGCTAAAGACTTCATGAAGCAAAGGTAGGAACAGAATGCTAAATAACCAGGCAAGGAGGACAATATGAAAGGCCAAAAAACCACCCCCCCCCCCCCCAAAAAAAAAAAAGAAAACCACCAAAAAACAACAACAGCAGCAAGAAAAATCCATAAAACAGAACCAAACAAACGAAACAGGAAAAAAAAAAGGAAAATACCCAACACATTACCAGAAGTTAGTTCAATTTGCTGCATGCGTTTTTCACCATTAGGTTATGCTTTTGTCAAGAGCATTTAATAAGCTTTCTAGGAGACAATTTGTAGATGTGTCAGGCCAGACTAAATGACCAAAGTGATCCCTTATGACATGAATATCTATATTTAATAACCCTGTGGGGTTGTTAGACATTCTTGAAGACTGAGCGCGTCTAGAAACACTGCACCCTAGAGTATAGCACCAGCAAGGAAAACCAGACAACAAAGGTAATCCGGAATGGCTGACCACCCACAGAGGGTCCTGAGGGGGCAAATATATTAAGTGTCTAGTTATTATGTCCTCTCTCAAGGACCTGGTACTACTCATTTACAGCAAGACCCATCATGAGCATCTTCACTCTGTTGTAAAATTAACAGGGGACTACTATCAGACAATGCACAACTCAGCTTAGGGTTGAAAACTCAGGTCAAGTAAGGATCTCAGTTAAAACTCAAAGGATATGATCTAAAATATTAGAAGAGAAGAACTAGAAGAAATGGAAGGCATACTGGGATGCCAAAATTGAAACAGAAAAGTTTTTTTTTCAACACAGTCATTGTTTCAATGAGGATCTTTTTAAAAGAAACATTTTATTGTCATCAATTGACGTGATAAAGATATATGCAAAGGGCACCAGCAATAGAGTATGTCAATATGCATTAGATATAGCTAACACATTGATAGAATATAGATATATTTAAAATATCTTGACACTGGTGAGTTACTAATGAAACAGGAGAAGAAAAATCAAAATGGTTGAAAGGAGAAAAAAGATTTGTGTATACAGTTTATTAAAATATTATCAGGACAGCAAAAAGATATGCTTACTCTCTCCATTATTTGGTCTGCACAAATATCAGCTGTGGATGGTTGAGTAAAGGGTAAACATTCATAATTAGGAATCGTGAGATTTACATAGTGAAAGTAAAATCTTCTGAACAATGAGATTCTTATACTATTTCATTAATTTTCCTCAGGCCTATGGACAGTTCCCATTCCTTGATGTACTTATTTTTATGGTAGACTTAAATAATTCTGACAGGAGGACAAATGAAAAAGAACAAACAAGCTTTTTTCCCACTTCTGGGGTCAGAAATATCTTCAACTGCTCTACAGTTTAATTAGAGATCACTAAAATTATACAAGTGTAAGCAAAATAATGGATACTACAATTTCCACTGGGATGCAGATGAACTAATTTTGGTTCCCATTCCCCTGCCCAGGCAAGGAAACTTGAGAAACTGAGAGCGATTTAGGTGAAAATTTTGTTGAGAAGATCTGAGAACTTCTCATGACTGGATGATTGAATCCAAGGCACCATTTTTTGTCAGACAGGAATGTAATCTCTAGGTTATTCACCTGGATGGGAAGGCACCTCTCATATCAGTGATTAATATTAGAGGTAAATAATGTGTAATGATAAGTCAAATATATTTTCTGTTTAGTGATTTACAGTTGCATGGAGAAGCTGAGAAGAGATGCCAAATTCTTATGAAAATTAAGGGTCATGAATCAATTGGATCAATCAGAAGCACTTACATTTTCAGACAATTTCTTATTAAGCAGCCATCAGATTCATGATGTGCTTATTCACATTGAAAAGTGCTGGTTTCTGAGTGAAGTTTAATATTGTCTCTCAAATGGGACAGGTTCCTGTGTCTGAAATCAGTGTTAAGTAGGGCTCTGATTAAATGAAATAATTTCTAAAGAAAGATGTCAGGTGTACAAATATTGTTTGTCTGTTTTAGGAACAATTTTGAAAATAAGATTTTGATAATTATATTGCATATTATTATTTTAACATATTCTTTATTTTTAAGAAAAATCAAACCTCTTTGGTTTTGGATAAAATTATTTTCTTATTTTTATTTTTTTGATCATTTTGTAGCATTCTCTTTAGGCAATATCAAGAAGCACTTATGGATTTTTCTCAAAACCCATTATGCACAATACTTTTGAACTTCAGCAAAGATATTAAAGATAGAAACCTCTCACTTACTTGTCTTCAGTTCCATAATACATATTTGCTTTCTTAAATTGTTATGGTCATTCTTCAGAACAGTTAAAGTTACAGAAAGTGACCAATGATAAGACGACAAGTTTTGCACCTGACAAAGGAATTAATGCTCCCTGGGAAAAGAATTACCCAATACCTGTGGTTGTACAATGACAAGAGCATTTGGATATGTTCAGGTGTTACAATAGGAGTAAAAATTTCTTGATAGATGTTTTATTTATGACAGATCAGTCTTCTTCAGCTCAATACTTGAAAGTCTGTTCTTAAAGCAAACACTGTGTTCCACCATTTGTTCTCAAAAACTATTCTGAAATTGAAATTGTCCTTATTAAACAAATAAAGGTGACTTAACTGGTTGTCTCAGAGACAGCCAGACCCTCCCAGGTCAGTTTGTCTTCACTGACAGAACTTGGCAGAGTTATACAGAGCTACCGGAAAATAATAGCAATACTGCTACAATTTTTTTTTTTTTTATTTCGTTTTTTCATTATTTGGAAAATAAGAAGAGAATAATGCAGCAGAAGATGAAAATCCTTTCATCCTGGGTTACAACAAATAAAATTTGTGGATGCAGATACTGCTGGCATTTTGGCTTTTCCACTGCTAGCAAACTAAAAATTTCTTCTAACATCAGGACTTTAATGGAATTTCAAGGCTATGCTAGAAATTCAGAATTAAGAACACTGGGTAATTAGATTTCCACTGAAAACAAAATAGGGATAGCTGACATTGTTCAGCAGTTTTCATTATGAAAACTAATAGCACTGCAAGATTTTGAAGTCTGAGCAGGAGTCCCAGTTTATATATGTGATATGTGGATTCAGTTGGAAACTCCCAATTGCACAGCAAAGCTCAATTTTTCATCCCCATTGTGCAGTTTGCATCCCACTGTACTGGCAGCTCGATTGTGGATACAATTTGAAGTGTTAGCTCTACATTAAAAGAATAATATAATGAGAGCAGTAATAGATGCAGACTGATTTATCATTGCAGGACAATTCACTCTGTTTCTGTGTACCACTGGAAGTACAGAATAAGTAGAAAATAAACTGGTGAAAGCACAAACTCAACTCGAGGAGTTTTTCATTATGGGTTTTTTATTTGCTTCTTAGAAACAGTGTTTCTTCAGAATAAACACAATCCATTTTTTATTTTGTGTGATGTGCAAAACAAAACTAAATAATTTGATTAAATTACCATTCAGAAACTTGTTGAGCTTTACTTTGCAAATGTGGATCTGCTTGAGAAACACAAGGGACTCAGTGAACACCTGCAGAAATGAATCACTGTGCTTTGTGTGTGTTTGTAGATAGTTATTTGACATGTTGCCTCATTGAGATATAAATAAGACAGATAACCCAATTAGTTGGTTTTTTTCACACATAATAATAAAAGCTGTGCTTTGTCCTTTGCATATGGCTTTGAGTTGTTGCAATTGTACTCACGTCATGTTTTCAAGTTTTGCCTCATAATCATGAGGACTAAAACCTTAACTTTTACATAAAAGCTTGGATTAACACCTAATTTATTTATTCCAAAGTATATATTAAAAAAAACCCACAAAAACCCCTCAAATATAAAAATAAAGGGATAGAAAAGAAAAAAAAAGACCATAAAAAAGGACAATCTACATAAGACCTGTGAAAGAAATAAAACACAAATTGCAACCTTCTTACTCTATCAGAATGCATGAGATACTTCATGACTCTAAATCCACCAGCAACAGAGGAAGAATGCAGACAAGTAGTGTAGTCTCACCAAGATTTCCATTGTTTGATCTTAGCAAATTGTTACTAAAATAATTGCTTTTAACACTGGCTACGATTTGAATAGCTGGGAGCTTTAAATCACAGTACCGATGAGTAAAGTGGCCAAGTTACTATACAGTGAAGAAAAAGTTGGTTTGCAGAAGCCCAATCTGCCTCTAGGCTAGTTAGCCCTTCAAGCTGGATGGTTTAGACAAACTGATACCGTCTTGTAGGCTTCTTTTGCAGACTTGAGAGATTCTCAAGGTTTGTGCAAGGAGGACCGCATAATACAGGGATGTCAAATAGGGGAGCTGAACATGAATCTCAATGTCTTTGTGGGTCTGTCTGCACGAGTTGTTTAAAACCTGAATTAAGACTGGTCTGAAGTGAATCTTACCATTGTTTTCAGTTACCATTCTTTGGTTCAAATTGCTTTAAAAACATTTTAAAATTGTAGCCTTTTCTACTCATTTATTCTACTTTTTATGTCCCATTGTATTTCCCTTTGTAGCTCAACTGCATTTTGCTACACCGTAATATAACAATGTTTCACCATCATTGCTATGGATTAAACTTAGATTTTTATTTAATTGTTACCAGTAGTCTAATACAAAAAAACATTTTCTCTGAGTTCAGTGCCTCTAGTCCTTCTGCTGCTGGAAACCACTAGCAGTTTGTGCTGATCTTTTGATGGATCAGCAATTCTTCAAGTGGGCAGACAGTGAAACATAGGCTAATGATTCATGACTGAAAGCAGTTTCATTTGTTTAATCTCTAATAACTGCAGTAATTATAAATTTGAAATAGTAGTGACATGTTTTTTAAAAATATTTTAAAATGTGGTTTGGGCATTTTAAGAATATTTTACATTCTGGATTCTCAGCAAAGTGAAAACATCAGTTCAGAGATTCAGAAGTAGGAGTAAAACTTTTCTTTTCTTGCTCAGGAGTCCAAAAATCATTGCAGTCCTTCAAAAATCATTCCTTGAACATATGAATTCATCTTCTAGTTTTCCCTGTGGTAATGAACTCTACCTACAAGAGAACATACTAACCTTATTATGAGGTTATCTAAACTGTATTTCTTTCAACCTCGTCTTACTTCTTCATTACAAGTCAGAAAGAAATAATTTACGCTGAATAACATACATTGTTGAATCTTCAACTGGAAGATTTTAAATTTATTTTATATGGAAAAAAAAAGAAAGTAGAAAACAAGTAAGTCTGTGTGAGATAAATTTTATTTCATTGTTTGTTACTATTGCTGATCTTTTATTCATCTGTTAAGCTAAAACATAGAAAAAGTTGTTTGTTTTTTTTATAATTTATTCCTTACCTCTACTCTGAGCTCTCTTCTCTGAGCTCTACTGATCTTTGCTTGGGTCTTATCTTTGCAGAGTGCCTACTGGGGAATACAACACAAGCAGCCTCTGACATTTGCACCATTGTTCTGTGACACATCAACATTTGTAATATCCATAACAGAATATTTTGTTGCCCATGGCATACTGTGAGTCTAGGGGTTATTTTGTGCTGTCAGTTGCTCTTTATTCCTTAACTCCATGATGTGCAGGAGATCCCCAGAAACTAATGCTCCTCTAAAACTATGTCAGTGTTAAAGCACTTACAACAAACTGAACAACAAAATGCTATATTAGCTCCAAGTATGCGCACCAGGGTTCCATGGGCAATCAAACTTGCTGGAATTAAAGGTCAAGAGATCAGGACTGTAACTTGAAGCAACCCTGGGGAAGGCAACAATCTTCCACCTTTGTTGTATTATGCAAGCTGTCCATGATCACAGAAAGTGAAAAACAGCTATCAGATCACAGGATCTTTTCAGAGCTAGAAGCACCTGCAGTTAGGAACAAAAGAATTCACAAAGCCCTCCTTTCATAAGGGAGAGCTTAGTAGCACTCCTTTCAGTGTACTACTCTTTGGTAAATGTGTGTACAGTCATCTCAGCAGAGGACAATATAATGGACACAAAATTTGTAATGAATCATTTTCCTGTGTTCAGGTTGTCAGAGGAGAAAGTAGAAAATCAATTTATTGGAAAAAATAAAATCCAGAACATTGCAAGAAGTTTGCATTTTGAAACAAACATTTATTAGGGAACAGTCACTGGACTAAAAGAAATGACAGAGTAAAATAAATGCAAAAAGTTGGATTAGTTATCACTTCAGAATTAGGAATGAAATAGTGAAAATATGCCCAAAATGTGTGTTGTGACTTTCCTAATCCTATCTGATTATTATCTGAGTACTTACACTGGCTCCCAGGGAGGGATAGTGAGACATGGATATGAGCAGACTGCCTAACACTAGGAAGAGTGATCAACACCAATTGCCGAGACATTCAGGCTAAATCTGTGCTCTATGTAATACAGTTCATTCTAAAAGCAGTACACACTCTTGCTCAGTGTTACATTGTTGCCTATATTAGCATTTTAATTTTAATCAGAACTGCAGTTTTCACTCAGCTGTCCTGATAATCCTACTTGCTGCATATTATTGCACATATAAATTAGCATGAGCTCAGAGATCACAACCTGGGCTCCTTTCTGATGAAATTAAACCAGAAGATGTGCTTCATGAGTGCACCTAAATGCTCTCTGCCTGCTAATAGACATTAGTCCCTGGAAATGGATTAGAGTAATATGAAATTAAATCCACCAAAATATATACAGTAAACCTATCAACTCTCCGGCGCTAACTACTTTGTTCAATACTTGCTCCTGTTGCACTGCCAATGTAGACACAAGGTTTACCTTCACTATTCCACCATGCAATCTTCAGTGTCCAATGTTTCTCCTTACAAACTAAGGGTAGGTGACCCTCAGACTACTCACAGATCTCATCAGTTTTGCTGTATGGTGAAATCAGGACTCATTTGCTTATGCACCTGTGTAACAGACTGAAATATTAACGGTTAATGGAAATCAATTGGCCATTTACAGAAGCAGCAGGGTGCTTTACCAAGGTCAGGTTTGCACCCCCCAATCTAATGGGTGGGGAGAGCTTTGTGTGTGCTGTGACAAAACTTCTGAGCAACACAGGACAGAGGGGATGCACTCCCAGCACCTGGGAATGACCATGACAAACCAACCTTTGTTTAGCAACAAGCTGGATTTTGAGCCAGACTGGGGGAAAGGCTGATAGGAAACACATCCTACAGATGTAGAATAATGCTTTTTATAGTGACAATGTCCCCTCTTACACAAGTGGTTCAGGTGTGAAACTCCCCTCTGGGGTAAGTATGGGGACATGCACACATCAGCCTGAAGGTATTCATCCTTTCCCTTTCCAAAGGGGTATAACTGGCTCAATTATATAAGAAGCAGCTGCCATGCCTTAGAGGGTATGACAACACATCAAAGTCACCCAAAGTGCCCTCAGACACATTTCTAGGACCTTCCACCAGAGAACTGCTCATGATCTGCTGTGTTACAGCACACAGTGTAAAACTTTCCCCCAAGGGGAGGTACCTTGGCATTCCCACCTGAATGATTATTAACCCTCTGAAATTTGTGTTCTGTGGGCTTCCCACCCCTGACAGATCAAGGCATCTAAATGGCAATAACCAAGTCTCATTACCAGATCTATTAGATCTTTCCTCTCCTCTATCTACCTCTTGTCCTTTCTTTATCTTTCTTTCTTTTCCTTATATATTTTCTTAAGCAATATTTTTCCACAATATAAATTGTTGCCTTTCTACAGAAAATAGACAAAACACTACAAATCTCCTTTCAACAGCAATGAAATTGTTCTAAAACAAACCTGCCATGTATGTACCTAAGCATCAATCATTCAGTGTCATTTCACTCTAATCCACCCCAAGGGATCTATTAACAAGAACCTCAGTTGCCCTGGCCTTCTGGGGTGGATCAGAACAACCTTTCATCAGGCATATCATAGCACTCAATGTAAATTGAAAAGACAGTGGCTCATCTGGCTGAACATCCCAAATAGCACGAGTTGAAACACATATCCAAAAAAGCTTTGCAATTCCAGGATTTCTCCCCTTGTGTTCTCCAAAACGCTAAAATATTTCCTTAATTAAAGTTTATCTACTCTATTTGGGATTTCTATTTAAATTATGAAGAATATATGCTACAGAGAACCTCCACTCTATTATATTATTATTATTATGTTTTGAAAAGAGCATTGTGATCTAACTGAATACCCAGTTAGAAAAAATTATACTAGAAACTCAGACTTGGAGGAGGCGACAATCACAAGTTATGCAGGAGTAACTGATACAAGCACTGGACAGTATAGCACTTATTGTATTAAGAAGTTCTTTAGAGCTATATGTGGCACACAGTAATTGAAGAATTATGCAATATACTGTTAAGGTCGAAGGTGTGAGCTGCAGGTTGATTCACATGGCAGACTTTCCCAGCACTGAAACAATGCAAGCCCTGTTTATACATCCTACAAACATATATAAAGGCAGTGTTAGTTAAGTGACTGAGCACTTCTAGTATCAAGTGAAACTTAGCACAAAGGTGTTCAGTGGCAAATTATTCCCATGTGTCCATTGGCCCAAGAGACCTGGTTTTCATGCTTTAAAGCATCTATCCTACTCTCTGCCCATGCAAGTCCATAGACTGTCAGTGTGTACTCATCAAAAAATGCTGGTAAATGGAGATTACCAGTATAAGAAATAGAAGCTATTCTTGCTTTCAGTGTCTGGACTAGAAGACACCCAGGCATTTTGTGTATGCTTTTTTATTTATCACTGCAGGACTGCTATACTCAACCTGACCTAATATCTCTTTCCAACTCTACTCTCCCAGAAAGGGCAGGATATTATTTCACACCACATGGGAGTCACTACTAATGTTCTTTTCAATTTTAAAGCTCATTTTACAAACAGTAGTGTAATTTTTAAGACTTTTCCAGGATGTTATTTGAGTCATTAAACTTCTTCATGGGGACATGTTCTTTTGAAATGTATGCTGCACATAGGAGAGGAGGGACAGGAAGAGATTAGCTAATTCTCCTGTAAATGCTCATTTTGTTTCAGTGGAATCCAGGTTCAATATCTTCACCTAAGATGAAGCATCAGTCCTCTCCTTATCTTTGTTTCCCACTCCCAGTCTGTTACAGCAGCTCTGTTAATATTCCCAGCACCTCACTGATACTTCTCTGCAGAAGTAGAGAAAAGGACATGGTGAAGTGGCAAGAACAGAGATAGTAACATAATCAAAATCCAGTACAGGAGAAAATAAAAAGGAGACCAATGAAGGTAAAAAAGCGAAATTAATACCACACCTAGTAAACCTAGACCCCATCACAGTCATACAGAAAAAGTAACACAAAAAAGAGCTGACTAGTTGAAAGACAGCTGTCTTTTCATTTCCCCAAAAATATTATTTCAGCCAACTAATATTCAAATAAACCAATGATGCTATACTGCTTTTAATGAAGCTGTATAGATTTTCCAAATACACCAGATTAGAAGGCATTTTTAATTTTCATGGGGAAAGGAACATGTGCCTATATTTGCAGTTAGGTTTGGGTGAGGGATGTATCATTGAAGGAAACCTCCTTATTGCCAGCACTTTCCATTTTTTGGTTGTCATCACAGTGCTTCACAGTCCAGACACATTTCAGCAGATTTTGACTTGGACTAGAAATGTGTCTGGTGTGGACTAGACTTGAAGCTTATGCTTCATATTTTCCTAATGTAGACGTCAGCAATAAAACTCTCACTGTACATTTGAGAAGAATGGCCTAACTGATTGGCAGCTTTAACCAAGTCAAAAAATGGCTGAGTCAGTTTTTTTGAGCTGTTTTTCTTATCTTCAAGGAAAATAAATTCTGCCATAAGTACCAAGAATGGGAGAGTCAGTTTAAAAGAATATTTTGTTAGAAAATGGCTATTTAATATAGGGGCTTATAATGGAAACTGTTTTCCATCTCAGTTGCAGCTGTTGCCATTCTGACAAAGTCTAGTAGCTAATGAAAAGTGTGTAACATTTCCAAAGTGTTTGCTCTTTCAGGAAGAAAGAGGAAATTCATAAAATGTCTAGAAAGGTGTATAAATGAATGCAGAGAATGGAAACTATTTGCTGGCATGTGAAAAAATTTTATTGTAGAAATAAGCCACTCAGAGAAAGACCTATACATATATACTATGTAGAAAATGCATCCAAATTTGAGAGCATTAAAATCTATTACAACACTTCATATATCCCCAGAGAACCCAGTTCTTATGCTATCAGTCTAAGGACTTGTGAAAAAAGTTGAATAAACATCACATAAAAAAATTGTAACTAAGTTATTTCTGCAAACTACACATGTATAAACACCAATTCATAACAAATGTCCATGTCTCTTACTCACAAATTCTCTAATTCATTCTTGTTTTTCTTACCCTCCACTCTATAAAATGTTGTAAGGGCAGTACACATGTATTTATACTTGTCAGTCATACAACCTATAATGTTAATGCAACTATCAACTTTAAATTTTCTTCTTGAAAAAATGTAGGATAAACTTGAAACCTCAAAGAAAAGATAGTTCTGATTACACTAATAGAAAAACTAACATCCAGACTGTCACTAAGTCTTCGGAATCTGGAATATTTGAGCAGAAAAGACCTGTGCTGACTGCACAGTTTGATCCATATCTTACAGCCATAATTAACACCATGCCTTATTTTCACCTCACACAGTTTTCTGTGGCCATGGGAATGGTCTCATAAAACATTAATTGTCAGTGTCAATCTAACTAGATTTCAGACTCAAATGACACTGAAGTCCTATTTCAAAATATTTTTTTGGGGAAAAAAAGGATGACTAGTGAAATTTTGGCAGGTAAACTTGCAGAGGCCTTGCCCCTTGTAAATATATGTTTTGCTTTGGTTCCTCATGATGATACAGATAAAAAGACCCCTTCTTCTGTCAATAATGTGTATATTGACTGAAGCTATAAAAATTATTGAAAAATATTTGAAAAGATAACAGGACAACTAAGGGCACATTTCTAATATCACTAAGGTGATATTTCCAAGACCAGAAGGAAATAACAATTCAGTATAGAGCAAATGTATATGTGTATTTTCTTTGCTCAGATAATAGTACTTTGTATATTTGTCAGTAGAAGATTACAGGAATACTTCTAAAAAAGAATAAAGTGAGATTTCTAGATAATAAATAAGACTGTGAAGATATCTGCTTTCTGTATCTACCTTTCACATGCACTTCTCCTATAACCTTGGGCAAAACATATTCCAATTACACTTTTCTCAGTTTTTCTAGCCATAAAATAGAAATGATACTTCCTCACCTCACTGGAATGAGGTCATGATCATCTTGGTACTGTTTATTGCACGTATTTCAGAAGACAGGCAGCTATACAACTCAAGTAGTATTTCATAAGGAAAATATCATACAATTCCCTGTATGCATCTAACAGTGAGGTTATTCCCCACACCTCAATTGTATCTTTTCTCTTGTTCCATTTCCATTTGAATGATGCCTCTGTTAATATTTTCTGTTAATCACATTAGCAGGTGAAAAGTTCAGGATACATTAAACTCAAATGGCATACTTTACATGCAAGTCAAAGTATGACTCTTTAAATATTTGTTTCTCTAGGAAATGTTTCTTTGATATTTTCTTTGTTATTTTTTTCCTAAACCTGCCAGGTGCCAACATATTTACGTAAAGAAAACAGTTTAAACTTGGCATAAGAAAATGTGATTCAAATACTCAAACATTGCATAATTAACCTGTCAATTGCTTTTGCATGATGTATGATTGGCTGTCTCAAAGAAACTGTAGATTTAATAGAATTTAAATATTTTTCATGATGCATGTCTGACAAAAGATGAACTGGTACATGTCTACCCATCATGGATTTTCCAAGAATTTATACTAGGATAAGTGTACTACAGAATTCCACTTCACAATTATTCACAAATTTGTAGCAACTTCTTGAATCCATTATGCACTTTTCAACACTGTATGTAAATGTCAGGATATTCACTGAAGTCAGTGCATATCACTTCACTGTTTTCATTATCAACTCTTTTCTCAAGCTTAGGTCAGTGTCAGTCAAAGGCTTCAGTGCTGCCAACCCTTGTGTGTAAAGCATTCTCTGCTGGAATATTTTGAAACTCAGTACAAGTATACACAAGCATGTTTAAGTTATTTCTAGTCACATACTATTCTTCTTATGGAGTGAGAGGGTAGGGGGGAAGAAAAAAGTGAGAGGATCTAAAAGTTCTAGAGTTTTTGAGACACATTTTTAAGAGTTTGAATTTTCTCATGTATGTTGGGGGTAACCTTGACTCTAATGTTGTCCAAAGACAACATAAATGATGTAGGTAGCTGGAACAGATATATACTGGACAATGTAATGCTAACCACTGCAATACACAAAAATCTTCATGGATATTACAAAATCCTGGGTGCCACGTTTTAACATATTCTGAAAAAATTAAAACAAGAGAAGGATTTTAAAAGCCATTTTAACAAAATAAATAATTGAAAACCTATTTCAAATGGGAAAAAAGTAATTTGAAGAAGTAGTTTAAAATGTTTTTGATATTAAAAGTCTTTTAGGAGAGGATGAAGTGATGTTAAAGTAAGACTGAGCTGCTGTGCAAACTAAAGGAAGGAAATTGACATAATGTAGATTGATAAAAGATCCAGAAACTTTCTTCATGAAAATGTAGGAAGACCAAAGATAATTTTTCCAGACTGTCTAGTCCTCCTCTGAAAAATAGGGATCAGGAAGAACATTTTAAGATTTGTATATTTACAGAAGAACCTCATACAGCAGCTAAAGAATGCCACAGCTGAATAGCATGTATTTATGTGGAAGAGACAATAAGACCAGCCACAACATATCATCAAGTCTAATAGCTAGGAAAGGGCACTAAGAAATATACCTGCATATGCTGGGTTTGTGTTCATATAACAAAGGTGGGTTCATATCACCAACCACAGCAGGAACCTCATATGGGCCTTCCTTCTGTTTTAATCCCGTGGCGAATGTACTTTTCCCATACAGCTTGTCATACGAATTCCACCATCCTCCAAAATCCCAAGGAGAGACTCTTTTCAGCAAAGGCCTGAGGTTGGCAGGTTTTCTCATAATTTAACAATATTGTAAAATAATGTCAACAACAACAGAAGTGGTCATAAAAATTTCTGTTTCCTTTTTCTTGATGTCTGCTTTCTCATGTGTGAAAACAACAAGTTGTGAGTTCAAAATACAACTACCTACTGCAAACGTAAATATCAGCACATTCCGGAGTTAGACTTGTAAATTTCTTCACCTCTTGTTTCAGGGCAATAAGCCAATGTATCTGGCTTCTAAACGTACATAAGTTGTCAATATTTTTGTCACAAATGGCTGACCAACAAGGAAAGAGCATAATAGTATTTTGCAATATTTTACTGCCCCAGGCAAAAGAATTGAGTATACTATTGCAATCTAAGAGTGAAAACATTACAGAGGCTTTGCTTTGTAATTTGAGCCAAGACAGTATAAAAATCACAATCATAATAGTCTATTATATATTGGACCAAGTTTTATGGGAATTGAAGACTATTACTTCAGTAATAATGGTCATTGAACTGTGCTTCTCTTTATATTCGTGCACACACAATTACTCTAGTATCACATCAAATATCACTTGAATAGGTATTGCAATAGTTTGAATTCACCTCCTCCCTTCCATAAAGCAAAGTAAATATATCTTGTGCTGTTAATATAGGTGAAGAAGAAACACATGAAGAAGATATACAGTTGAACTGTAGATGTTACTCACAAGCATTGTGTGTGAAGAGTGTTCATAGTATATAGAACTTACATATGTTCTCTATATGATTTTTTTATCCCAATACATACAATCCAGGAACCCTATAATGCTACACTTGGGGCCCCAGTGTCATTCTTATGCAGAAGGAAACTAAATGATTTTGAAAGAAATGAGGAAATCTAAGCAGATGTATATTTTGAAAAAGCAGCAATTTAAAAGGAGGAAATTTATATAATTGTCCTCACTCCACTATTCTGGACCAATGGAATAGATATAATCTTTTCAAAGCACATAGCTAGAATATTTGATTTGCAGCATGTGTAAAGGTTTTTTTTCTGGTCTAGACTGGGCTCAAACTAACTAAAAATTATGTGAAGAGTATTCATGTATCTCCTAATTTTTTTTAAAAGTATTAATCAGGAGATAAATATGTGAAAATTTGAAATAACAAAGTAGGTTCCCAGAATGTTTTTATTTATAGCTGTCAGGCACTGTCTATGATTAGCCATTAATTTCAGAAAATCTAGGAATTCAAAAGCTGAAATAATTTAATGGGTGAACTATATAAAAGTGCTTATTCTGATAAAGCTAGACAACATATGAAGTGACAAAGATGGTAGTCAAGAAAGAATATGTTGTATTATTCAGAGACATGTTATTTTCCATAAAAATCCATATGTTTTTTCAGCATGCAGGCATTTAATAATGCTTTCTGGTTAATTAACTATCTTTGGGAGGAGCTAGAGAAGAATTTCTGAAGACACATGTTATTATCTGTACTTGGGAGTACTGACTTAGAGATGATCCAAAACACAGTGCTTACTTACAAGTACATTATCCATCTAAGAAAAACATAATAAACCTTCTTAACTACTGTTTTACTTAGGGCATTTCCCAGATTTATAATATAAAATTACAGCTATTTAAATGACGGAAGGAAAATATGTTGCATAAAAACTACAGATTTCTTTCATTTCACACTCTCTTTTCAATTTTTGTGCCAGGTTTGTGTGCTTGCTTGTTTTTCCCTGTCAGATTTGGCATACAACTGACCTCTGTGATGTTTGCTCAACTATAGGTGGAAAAGGAATTGAAACAAAAGAAGCGAGGACAGAATTGTTTGTGAGCCATTCAACACAGCTGTTGCAAATAGCATACACTTGCATTATGCCATGCCCTTTTACATAAAAAAACTGTGTTTGCCACCATTTGGAGCTGTTTTCCTTTGTTTTTCATAAAGAAATTATTTTAATCTTGTTTGCTTTATTAATTTGGTTTTCGGTGGTTTTGCTTCTTGTCAACTTTTCCTTAAGAACTTTGATTTTTTTTTCCAGCTAAAACACATTCTCTAAGATTTATCTGGCAGTAAAAAGAAATGTGTTTTCTAAGCTTAATGTAAAACAGGAATACTAAATTGTATCTGCATCCTCGCATTCTGATTACCAGAGGCTGACCCTAATCCAAAGATTTCACTCTGTGGGTCAGTAGATTAAGTCAGACTTTTTGACTTAAATTTTATTTGGAGGTAAAATTTTGCTGCCCTTACTCAGAATGGGTCAGATTCCAGTTTTTTAATGTTATTAACATAAAATTGCATTATTTTATATAATAACACTTAGCCATGGGGGATAATCAGCTGGAAATTAACTCAGTGCTTCATTGTGACTAACAAGCTAATGTTACCCTCAGATAGACTCCTTCAAGGTAAGCAAGGTCGACTATGTAAGAATAAGGAGTGCATATTATCCTATTTTCAGCAGTAAAGAAACCATTACATGGATATTATGTACATTCTGAGATTCAAGACTGAAGGAAGATAATGAAGAACCATGGGGAAACAGAAATTTGACAATACACAGCTCTTTAGACTAGTAAACAAAACTGTAAATTGAACAGAATCTGAATAAAATTGATATTGAACAAGCCTTGCTACCTATTTGAATATTTTTGAATGCATTTTACTGGATTCCACATACCAAACATTATTAAAACAAACTTGTCATTTGATACTTTTAACGGTCCCTTTTCTTAAACTATAAATTAACTTATTTTTTTAAAGATCAGATATGCTTTCCTGCATAGCAATTTGGCCTAATATTCATTTAATCTAACAGACTCCCTAAGTGTGTAAAGCATATCTTTTTCACACACATGAGGAAAAAATCTTTCTAATATTTGGCAAAGCTATTGTACTCAAACAGTGAAGTTGATTTGCATGTGCACAACAATTTCAATATGCTCCAAATGCACATAGAAAGAGCCTCTATCTTGTGGATGCACTCCTTTTAAGTCTTTCAGGATTCATGCCAGATTCATGCTGGCCCCCACCAGCTCAAATTCCTGGACACTAAACAACTCAGAACACAGTGGAATCAGAAATACAGTCATTAGTGTAAAAACCAATAGTCCACTATGCAAAGAACATAATTTTCAGGTATAATTAAGATCCCAATTGTTTTACATTTCCTCTGTAATCACTGGAGGCATGAACAGCCAGAATTCATCAATCAAATTTTTCTGAATTCTAGACTACTTCACTTGACTAGCCAAAACAACGTTAAATGTGTTTGAGTCTTAGTCTGTAAATGTCTGTTGGCTTAAATGACAACTTGTATAAAGGAGCAGCGTATCCTTCCTTCCTCCCTCCCTTCTCCTTCCCTCCCTTCCTCCTCTTTTCTTTCAGTGTTAGGAAGTGGCAGTATCACTGAGCATTTGACTGCCCACTTCAGTCTAGGCTTGCATCTGATTCCAATATTTTACTTGGTTCAATTTCAGATGGAGCCCCGTTCAACAATATTTTCAAGAACTCAAAACAGAAAGGTAAATGAATGGTGAATACATTAATGAAACTCTTATTATGATGTTTTTCTACCTTTGAGAATATGTCTGGGGAAGGAAACCTATCTTGCTTCTTTTCTCTCTCTCTGTCTCTCAATCTGGTAAACAGCATGGTAACAGCCATTTACCCATCAGGAAGAAACAATGTATCCTAAGAATTTCTCTGCTATCTGTTCTTTATCCCTCATCATGTCTGTCTGAAGCAGTTTAATCTCTCAGCACTATCTTTGCCAGAAGAGTGGTTGGTGAGTGATGATGGAGATGACAAAGTTTATGAGCAGTTAGACAGAAATAGGAAGGAGGCCTAGTAACATTGTTCTACGAAAATATTAGGTCACATTTGAATAAGAACATATGGACTGTAAGGGACCTATTTGTCTTGACAATGTACAAGGGGTAAACTGAGCAGCAGAGGAATTAGTGTCTTGACTTCTATTCCATTAGTGTCATATTTTTCATGTTTCTACTTATGACATGCTTCGTTTTCTTTAGTTTAGTATTTGTCTCATTCACAAATGTGTAAAATTGAATGATATTTTCAAAATAGCTCTGACAGTGTTGCAACTGTAAGTTTAGTTTATATTTTTTATGCCAAATTTTTCCAAAAGAAAATTTTCCAAGGGAATTGGCTGCAGACTTTATTAATATTTCTCTTTTTATTGGGGGTGTCAATACAATTTTCTACTCTTTTGATATTATATGATTACAAGAATCATACTAGATTCCCTTATAGGCTTCCCAAGTGGGTTTTTTCAGAAGACTTTATGCTTAGGAATTTTTTAAGCTTCTAGAATAAACAACATAACTGTTGTCTTCTTCCTAGAACCTCAGCAACGTCTTTAAACTTGTCATATGCAAGTAGTCAATAATAAATCTGGTGTTTGGGTCACAGGAACTAATTCTGTAAAGGCTGAAAAAAGACATTTGAGAAAAACAGGCTTGTTTTCATTACCTGTTCTATCCCTTTCCCAATATCAATCATACAACAAATCTCAAAGCATATTTACCCAAAAGAAGCATTATTTCATCTCTAACATTTCGGGAATGACCTTTAAATAATATGTGTATTGTCATGCAGTATCTATGTAGAGTTTTAGTTTAAACATAATGAACAGTTGTAGAACATGAAACACTGCTAATGTTTTTACAAACTATCTGTCATACCTCAATTGACATTTTCAATCAAATCCCTTGAGGGTGCTTGCTTCTACAAATAGCAGCCACAGTATGCACTTTTTTAATCAAAAGTTTTCTATAATGGCTAACTAATAATTTCTACTGTCACTTAGCATAGACTTTTTCTGTGGAAAGCACCATATGTTCACTCTCTAACCATGCCAAAGTTACTGCAAAAGATGATGTGCAACTGAAAGAAGAAAAGAATGTAAAATGTAAATGTGTAAAATATAAGTGTAAAAGCAGAGCACTGGTTCTCTGGAATCAAGCTACCATCAAAGAAGGCTCTTCATCTGTTGGAAACTTTTAGTTTTCCTCTGCACTTCCTCTGTTTTCTAAGAAAAATTTTTCATCAATTATGTTATGTCTGGTAGAGGATTTAGGGATTGATTTCAGTATGCTTTGTATCAGGCATTTATTTTGATCCAAAATATTCATAAGGGATAAAAAGCAAATTGCAGTTATACACGAGACAGTATAATCTTTTCAATTTTTATGCTATTAAAAATTCAATGTAAAATTTCATTTTGGAGGAATACAGATTTAAGAATTGGTCTAAAAACTCACCAAAATAGGTAACAAACACAGATTAAAAGCACAGAATAAATCAACAATATCAGTAGATAAACCCAGCAATCTACTAGGGGTTTTTTTGCCAAGATTATCCTGACAAGAAAAAAGACTAATGAGGTAATTTCTTTTGCCAACCAGACAGCCTGTGAAGAGGAATGTGCCTAGTAATAACAGTAAAAATCCAATGCCCAAAGTGATATCATGGTTTTTCAACTCACAGAAAATATGGTCATAGTGTGCCATGCATTAACAACGTCCTCAGCAATCTGACTTTATGCTCCCACTAAAGAATGTCTGTGAAATGGACTTACACATGTAAGAGATGTCAGATTAGCAACTAGCAAATTTGCAGGGTGTTGGGAAAATATTCAGAGCTGGCTCTTCAAACATTGCAACTCCATTGAGGCTGGCTGTTAGTCATCTGTGTGTCTGAGGATTCCAGCCAACCTCTCCTGAATTTTTTTCCCCTAGTTTATTTGTCTTGTGTGCTGGAGATAAGAATCATTTTGATTTACATAGTGCTGATATTTTTCCTAGCTTTTAATATGTGTTTCTCTTCAGATAACACCAACTTTTCATTGCATTTTTAACTTCTTCTGGTCACTTAATAACCAATTTTAAAGAACTATCCATGGATTAAAAATATATTTCCTGAATAAATTAGCATGCATATATCACTATGTATATATAGACTCATTTCTATATATAGAAATTTTATTGCTCATATCCATTACTTAGCATTTATTTGCATTGAATTTTGTCTGGCACTTCATTGCCCAGATCTCTTGTTGGGTTTCCTCTCACAGCTGTGAAAAAGTAAATTGTCAAGCCCAAGATCATTATGTAAGATCTCCCCATAAACAGTAAAGTGTGTGATTCTTCTTTCTGTAAGCACAAATGGACGAATCAGCTTCCTAATGTATATCTTTCCAAACTTTCTGCTGCAACCTTAAATGCCAAATTTAGTCTGGATATCAAACTTCTAGACACCTAAACTTAGCTTACATTAATTCCATCCTTAGTATCATAAGATCTTACAACTACTTATTATATGCACATTTATCTTACTCTATTAAAAATAATTTTCTAATTGTTTCATCAGCTACTTCTGTGACCTCAGTGTTCATCATCTTTATGAGACTGCTTGCAAATATACTGCAGAGCACAAAGTCCTGGTAAAACCCCACTCATAACAGCTCTTTTGAAGGTTAGGTTATAAATTGAGATTAGTAATTTAACAATGTCATATCCAAATTCCTTTACAACTCTTGGGTGAATACTATCTGTTCCTGGCAAATTGGTTATGTTCTTTTCATCAACTTCATTTCAGTTAGAAGGAGCTTTTCAGACTCACCTTCTCAGCAATGTCTGTTATGGCTTTAATATTGTTGGATGCCTCTTGTAGACAGTTTTGGGTTCTGCCATCTCTAGCAGTCATCTGACTTGCACAGTAGAGCACATAAAAAGAATTTAATTACAATGGTTTTTATATGTTGCTTCTTCGAATTTTTTTTTTATTTGGTCTGGTTTATAATAATTCTACATTTGGTTATTAAGAGTTAATGTTCTTTTCCCTTTTATGCAATTGGAAACTTCCACTTTAGGATGAAAAATTACCACTTACCACTTTTTTTACTCTTATGGTTAAATAATTAAGTTTCAGTCCCTTTTTTTTACCCTAATGTTTTGGGTTTTTTTTAGATATTCCTCATACCTACTGAAAACACTTTGTCCTTTTATGCACTTTTTAGATAATCTTGTATCTGTTTTGCTTAATTTTATGGCATTTTTCTTTTGAAAGAAAACTAAAGAACTATTCTGTTGAATTATGAATTTTATTTTTGCTTTTCTAAGGTAGGTAATCAACGCAGTCACTATTAAAAAAATTTTGGATCAGGCATCCTGCATCTCTCAATAACAAATCAAAAAAATTAATTTCTGTGATTTCCTAGCAGCAAATTTCTCCAAAAAGCGTTTGAGTTTTAAAAATGTAACACATAATAGCACAATGTTCATCTAGTCTATGTGCGAACAATCAAAATCACTCAATATGATTATGCTTATTATTATTACTTATTATGCTTATTATTATTTGGGTTTTTTTTTTTTTTTTACTATTTTGGGGGGTTTTTTTACTATTTTTCAATACTTTTCAATATCCTGTCTAGTTCTAATTTTAAACACTTCAGGCATGGTGTTTCAAGCTACTGAGATTGTCTCTTTTGTTTGATGTGGCTAATTACAGTCCAAATAATTTTGCTCTGCCTTAATACTAACATTTAAATCCCCTTTCTTACATAAATGTTCTCAGAGACCTGTTTGGCATTGCACATGGAGCACACCAAGCAATGCAATGAAGTCCTCCTCCCTGGCTGAAGTTCTCATAGCTGGCATTTCTTTCCAGAACTGATCCATGTGTCAATGACAGCTATGCACTCTTCAAAGACTAACTTGTTCTTGAAGTTTGGAATGGAATGGAATAGGACTTTAGCAGTTGGAAGGGACATATAATTATCATCTAATCCAACTGCCTGATCAATTCAAGACTGACAAAAATTTAAAGTATGTTCTTGAGAACATTGTCCAATCGCCTCTTAAATACTGACAAGTTTGGGGTATTGACCACCTCTCCAGGAAGCCTGTTGCAGTGCCTGTTGCTTCTTCACTCAGTAAAGAAATTCTTCCTGTAGCCTAAATCTATAGCTTTTAACCATTTCCATTTGTCCCATCACTGAGTAGCAGGGAGAAGAGAACAGCACCTCTCTCTCCACTTGTCCTCCTCAGGAAGCTGTAGAGGGCAATGAGAACTCCTTCCAACCCTTTCATCAGTTTTGTTGCCCTTCTCTGGACTTGCTCAAGGACCTTCTCATTGTTCCTAAAATGTGGGGACCAGAACTGCACTCAGGTGAGGCTGCACCAATGCTGAGTACAGTGGATTCATCACCTCTCTTGACCAGCTTGTATTGCTGTTTTTGATGTACCCCAGGATGGGGATTACCCTCTGGGCTGCCAGGGCACAGCACTGCCTCATACTGAGCCTGCAGGACAGCCTGCCTCATACTGCACAGGACACAAAGATCCTTTTGCAAGGCTGCTCTCCAGCTACTCATCTCCAAATTTCTGCTTGTGTTTGATGTCACTCTGTCTTAGGTGCACAGTCTGGCATTTGGACTAGTTGAATTTCATCCCAGGATTATTTTGAAAACTTTCAATCTATCTAGACCCCTCTGCAAGGCATCTTGCCTCAAGAGTCAATAGCATGTCCCAGTTTAGTATCAACAGCAAACTTGCTAATGGTGCATTCAACTCAGGCATCCAAATCATTGATAAATATTATTAACATATCTGGCCCTAAAGCTGAACCCTGAGGAACACCTCTGATGACAGTCACCAGTGAGATGTAGCCCCACTCACTACAACCATTTGACCTCTGCCCTTCAGCACACTGTGAACCTGCTTGTCCCAAGGTGAATACACTGTCCAGAAGGATGCTGTGATGGAAAATATAAAAAGTTTTACTAAAAATCCAACATCTTTCATTCATCCACTACGTGGGTGACTTTAATAGCAGGATATCAAATTAGTTAAACAGGACTTTCTTTTCTGAACACTGTGTTGACTGTATCTGATGATTTAATTGTTCTTAAAATGCTTTTCTATATGCCTCAATATGATCTTTCAATCTCAGTATCATCTTCTCCATAATTTTCCTGGACTAAGAGGTCCATAGTTCCCTGGATCTTCTCTAACCATTTTTGTACTTAGGCTAGCTTTTTTGTACATTGGCTAGCTTTCAGTCAGCAGGGACTGCCCTTTTTGAGATGATTGAGAGAGCTCCTGTCATAACATCTGCTACCTCCTTCAGTACTCTGGGATGAATCCTCTCAGATTCCACGGCTGTGTGAACATTCAGCTGATACAGCTGGTACCTTACCCTTTCAGTCATTGCAAATGAAAAGCTACTGATCCCATGTTTGTGCTCCTTCAACTCAAGGGAAAGGGCATCCCAAGGTCTATCACTACTTTTAAAAGCAGAGTCTAAAACCTCATTGACTATCTCATCTTTTTCTTAATTCATGTTAGTCAGATGACCATCTTCAAAAAGTATTGGTCTCATGTTTGCTATATATCTGTTCTTGTTATTAATATGCTTTTAAATAGTCCTTCTTGTTTCTGAAACAACATTGGCCAGTTTCAACTCTAAATGGCTTTTTTTTTGTTTCTTCACTTCACATGAATGAACTACAGCACTGCTCTTCCTTCAAATCTTACTTCCTGAGGTCATGTAATTATTTTTTGTTCCTTTTGAGATTCATGAAAAGTTCCCAGCTCAGCCAAACTGGTCTTCTGTTCTGTTAGCTTGACTTATGACACAATAGAATCGCCTATTCTTGATCTTATATATTACTTATCAATTTGGAAAGCAAGTATTTTGTTAGGAAAAACAAGGAGGGAAAAGATCCTTTAATACATGTTCTTACTTACACTGACTCTTTTTCTTCTTAATGAAAGAAGAGCATGCTCCTTTCATTAGAAGAGATGCTTTTTTCCACTTTGTAAACTCTCTTGAACATCTAAGCATGATTTTACTGTTTTAAAATTATGGCCCATCTATTGAGGATCAATTATATTTGAGGATACTGCAAGTATTCTGTGCCTTTGAAACCAGCATGGAAATCCCTGTTGCTTTCAGCAACACAGGATACAGTTTGAAAGTGAAGTAGTGGACCTACTGTGAAAGAGAAGTAGGAAAGCAAAAACTGTGAAGTTTATAATTCTATTTAATGACAAAATTGCTGGAGAGACCCTGAAGGTACAAGTTCTAAACTACTTTTGAACTTGATTTTTTTTTAAATATGAGAAAAAGCACTTATAAAAGTTGATATATATGCTTAAGATACAGCTTGATAAATTTGATAGCCTACAATTACAGATTATTTGATCACTCAGAAAGTTTATTCTCTACATGTTCTCTTAATTGTTACTACAACCAAGATCTTAGAATATGAAAAAAAATCTATGTTCAACTAAACTTTGCTATTTGATCTGAGCATTGTACTGAATATGATTACCTCAGTTTTAAAATTAAGTGTTAATTTCTATGGAGATTTAAAAGACCAGAAATACACAATTGTAGTGCTTTATTTTGTTCCATTTGTGATATATCCTTCCTTTCATTTTTTTCTAACAACTGGTTTTTTAGGAGAAAAGTACAATGCTCCCTGTCAGATAGGAGCACATTCTTTCACAATAGGAAAGAGAAAAGCTAATTTTGCCTGCAGATATATTTGAGAAATCACAGTGCAGTGACTAATTAAACAGCAGCAGTAACTATTTTTTGAAAATTATAAAGGAGGAACACCTATGAGAAAGCAATCTGATATTGCTTTGTAAAGAACAAATACAGGTAGGATCTGTTAAAACCAGTTACCATTCCATTAAGTAATGGAACATATACAAAAAGAAATATTACTATCTTAAAAATGTCAAGATAGCAAGCAGAGTAGTTTTATAAAGAATAAGAGTGAAGGAACTTGAAGAGGGGAACTTTGATTTTTGTTTGTTAATTGCTCAATAAAATTTTAAAAATTGCTATGATACAATGAGTTAAAAACAGTCCTGGGGAAAATTTTAGAACTGGTGAAAATTTTTTGTGATATTTTAAACTAAACAAGTCAATGCATGTGCTATAGGGAAATAACCCTAAATTAGTGTGAGAATAGATTAAATGAACCAGTTTCAGATGCTCTTCTATGAAAGAAAATGTTGTGTATAAAGGGCTTAAGTGAAGTCCCATTGCAATCAATGGGAAGACTACAGATGGAGTAGATTCAAATAATCGCTTCTCAGTCCTCTGGTAAAATACACTTCAATAAATAAAATACTTTGGTAAAATACATCCTCCAATTTAAAACAGATTTGAAAGTTTGAGAATTCTGTTTTAGTTCTCAGTGTAAAAAGAACAAACCCAAACTTGTCTATTGCTGTGTCTCACGTTTTGTGTTTGTAGAAGATCTTACAACTCCTAAGAATATGTAGACAAGTATCTATGAGTCCCATTGTAGGCTTTCAATGCCATGATATTTCTAGGTCTATTTTGCCATAGGGTCATCTTGAGAACAACTTATGCTTCCAACAAGAAGTGCAAGTAAAAAAAACTTGTCAAGAGCAACATAAAGAACTGCCATCCTCAGTGTAAGACTAAGATGCTGAGCTGAATTTTCTCTATAAAATGGATGCTCCAAATAGATAATGAAATAACTAAACATTTGGTTGAAACTAAACTTTAAAAAGGCATATCTTTATGAGACCTTGAATTCTCTTCTTGCTTTTAAATTTATAGAAAATTCTTTGATTTTTGAACCTCAGGACAATTTAATATAGCATGCTTAATAGTTTGCCTGGTTAGAGAATTTTATATGTGACCAAAAAATTCTGATATGAGGAACCGTTTTCAAACTAATGGCTGAAGCCAAAAATGAAGGTCCTCAAAAGTAAAAGATTTGTTTTTGTGTAAGGAATACAACACTAATTTCAAGTAACATTTGTGGTTAAAAAGTCAAACTAAGCATCAAGTTTGTTATCTAAATTTAGCTTTTCATGTAAAAAAACCTGACTTAAAAGCATCCCTGCTGGTTTTAAGTTGCCGCAGCCTGCAACACCCAGATGAGACAGGACTGTCCACCTTTGAAATTCATCTACGTGCAGTCATCCATGGTTCATACACAACTTGTTTGAAAGATGAATGCTGTGGATTCCTCTTCCCTTTAGCTCTCTGCTGGCAGCAAATTTGTCAGAGGCAGTTGGTCTGCTCTAAGGTTTTACCTTCTCTTCAGAAAATAAATTAGGAGTATTAAAACTTCAGAAGATAAGATACCTCTGAAGCACTGTTGAACTCTGCTGCTAGGCAGGAGGTAGGGGAGACACATTAAGTATTCAATGCTGACATTTCTGCTAAAGCCTGCAGTAGGTCTTGAGCAAGTCATTAAAGTAGTTTGTGTTAGGAAATAGACTTTTTAGGAGGTTTCAAGTATATTCATTCTATTTTCTCTATTATTTTTATTGAATTAAGACTACATCCTATAGTCCTTTTCTGTAAAAAAAATCTGTGATGAAACATGCTCATTATTATACCCATTGATACAGACAGTTAATTAGTAATTGATTTCAAGTAGTGTGTCATCAGATACTGTTGGTTGGTTTTTTTTTTCAATGAGGGGGCAAAAAAACCCCAACATTATAATTACTTAGACTATTTTTTTTAAAAATTGAAGTAATATTATGCAAACCATTTCTAATCCCATTAGAATGTGTGGTCTACATTTCCATAATTCACCATTAGCAGTCTAATTACATGCAAACACATTACCAGCACAGAAAATATGAATTACAGCAATATAAATCACATTCTATCAGGCATTATGTCTTTGTCCCTTTCTCATTCACACCCATCATCACCTTCATGCAAGGAGCTGCTATGGAAAGTATGAAACATACAGAAACAACACAAAAAATGCATGGAGAAACATCAGAAAAAGCCACAAATGCAACCAGAACTATCTTACATTTCCTGTAGAATTAATATTAAAGAAACCTAATTAGCCAAATGTTGAGGGCAAAGTGCAAACTATTCTTCAGCAAAATACACAGTTAAGAGTGTCTGTTCTCATTAAGGGATTAGTAACTAATGGCTTTTGCCCTTAGGAGACAGTTTTAAATGCAAAATATATTGTGAGCAACATGCCATTTTCAAAAATCTAGCCATACTTTCTTCTTTATAAATCTTAAGATATTTGTATTTGAAAAACCTACTCAATAAAGAATTTAGATGAATTTTTTTCTACAATTTAATTTAGAAATTAGGAATTTACAAAAACCTGAATACCAAAAAATTAAATAGTTACTCTCAAGAATGTCAGTATTTAGAAACTTTGAGTGTTAAAACAGAAAATTGAAACTAAAAACAGCAGTTACCTTCTGTTAAGCCAAAAGGAAAAAAAAACCAAACACACCAAAATCAACCCACCCCTCCAACCAACCAACCAACTAACTAAATAAATGAACAAATAAGTAGAAATAACTTGAATGCGAAGTTTCTGATTTTAGTATGCTAAAAATGGCGTTATAACAACAGTAATTTCAAACAACTGTGTTAATGGTCATACTCCTAGGAGCATGGAAGTGGCAGAAAGTACAGACATGTCTGAAAATATTTCTTTGCCCAAGCAATAACTGTAGCTGTCATTTTACTTAAAACTGGTTATTACAAATACTTGGGAATATGACAAACAACTCAGTAATGCATGCTGTGATGTGTGAAAGTGTTCATGTGGACAAGCATGAAAAGATCTGAAGATTCATGGTTTTACCATGACAATGCCTTGGACAGAAGTGTTTACACCAGGAAACAGACATTTTTAATGATATTTGGAGTTTTTTGCCAACTTAGTGGGGTTTTTTTATTATTATTTTAAGGGTCAATAGATTTCCACAAACATATATAGCATGGCCTATGGTTATATGCCCCTACATCACTTTTTCTCAGTGACAGAGAATATACATGAAAAAAAGCATTTAAAAGAATCTAGTAAAAGTTTAGTGTTTAAAAAGAATAGGGGAATTGCATATTTTGTTTTGTCAATAAGCAAATAATTAAGAAGCTGGTTGTAAAACCACAGTTTTATCGTGTAGGTAAGGAAATGTTCACATGTGATAAAAATATGCTCAGTTATCCATAGGATGTGGACTGCTTTGTACTGCCTAAAAAGATCAATGAGACAATAAGATACAAAGTGTATTTTGCAGTTGATAATTGTGGTCCTGTAGGCTGAGATATTTGATACCGTGTCTAAACACTGGAAATGAGATTTCAAGGACAGCATTAAGAGGAACTTCCAGAACTGCCTTCAAGCCATGCACTCATATGCAAATAGACAGCTAAGGAGAATTAACTGTTTCCTCCAGTTAATATCCACAATCTATTGCTTCCTTCAATAAGTGGTCAGTTAATCCTGCTTCATCAGAAAAATAGAAATCAATATTCTTCCAGACCTGGATAGTAGAACACACCAAATAAGCAAGGGCATAATCATGTTGTGCATTATTTTTGGTTCAGTAAACTCACTAGAACACGTTTCACCAGATTCTTTAACAAGCCTATGAAAGCCAAAACTGTGTCTACAGTAAAATAAGAGCATTCTTTATAAATTCACATAAGCAAAACAGCCATTCATTAAGAAGGAAATCTTACAGGCACAGGAGAAAGCCATGTCCACATGCCAAAAGACAAGCCATCAGGGAAGAAGACTGACCTGGCACAACAGAGACTTTTGGCTGGAACTCAGGAAGAAAAAGGAGAGTTTTCAGCCTTTGGAAGAAAGGGCAGCAACTCAGGACTGCAAGGATGCTTTGGAGTAATGCAGGTGGAAAATCAGCTGTGCCAAAGCTCAACTAGTACTTAATCTGGCCACTAGCATAAAAGATAACAAAGAAGCTTTTTAGAAAAAGCAACAGAGGAAGACCTAATTTTAAATCCTCCCTTTACTGGATACAGGGGGAAACAGTAATAAATGAGGAATAAGCAGAGGTACTTAAAACTTTCTTTGTTTCAGCCTTTAACGGTGAGAGCAGCTGTCCTTCAAGTACCCACCACTCTGAGTTGGGATACAGGGACAGGGGGCTGAATGAAGTTTCTTAATCCAAGAGGCAGTGGTCAGTGATCTGCTGCCCGCCTTAAACACACACAAGTCTATGGGGACAGATGAGATCCACCCAAAGGTATTGAGGAAGTTGGTAGAAGCGCTCACCGAGAGACTCTCAATTATTTACCAGCAGCCCTGGTTACTCAGGGAGGTCCCAGCTGACAGGAGGTTGGCAAATGCTGCCCAGCTACAAGAAAGGCCAGAGGATGGATCTGGGGAACCACAGCCCTGTCAGCCTGACCTCGGTTCTGGGGAAAGTCAAGGAGCACATCATCATGAACCCCATCATATGGCACAGGTAGGACAACCAAGGAATCCTGTCCAGCCAGCAGGGATTTATGAAAGGCAGCTGCTGCTTGACTGACTTGATCTCCTTCTATGACAAGATGCCCCAGTTAGTGGATGAGGGAAAGGCTGTAGATGTTGCCGACCTGGATTTCAATAAAACCTCTGACACCATTCTCCACATTAGTGTCCGGGTGAAATTGGCTGCTCATGGTGAATGCAGTGAATGCACTGTTCACGGGATAGAAAAGTCTCTGGATGGCTGGGCCCAGAGAGTGGTGGTGAATGGAGGTAAATCCAGTTGGCGGCTGGTCACCAGAGTCAACACTGACTCAAGGATCAGTGTTGGGGTGAGTCCTGTTTAAGATCTTTATCAATGACCTGAACAATAGCATTGAGTGCTTCCTCAGTCAGTTTGCAGATGACACCAAGTTTGGGTGGGGATGTTGATCCTCTGGAGGACAGGAAGGCTCTGCAGAAAGATGTGAACAGTCTGGATCAATGGTCTGATAACAACTGTGGGAGGTTCAACAAGGCAAAGTGCCAGGTGCTGCCCTTGTATCACAACAACCCCATACAGTGTTACAGACTTGGTTAACAACTGGACTTGATGACCTTAAAGGTATTTTCCACCTAATGATTCTATGATTCTAAGAGTATATATAAAGCTGCTTAGTGAAAAAGGATGGCGATGCTGGTCAACAGCTGGCAGAACATGAGCCAGAACATGGCCAAAAAGGCCAATGTTTCAGATGCATCACTGCATTGCAGCTTGTATCAGAAATAGTGTGGCCAGCAGGACAAGGGCATCTCCGTGAACATGACACTGATGAGCTTCACCTTGCATCACGTGCTGAGTTTTAGGGCCCTCAGTGCATGAAGGACATCAAAGTGCTGGAGGAAGTCCAGAGCAGGGCAACAGAGCTGGTGAAGGGTCTGGAGCACAAGACTGGTGGGACCAGCTGATAAAGCTGGAGTTGTCTTGCCTGGAGGCAAAGTAACAAGGAATAGGACAAGACAAAACCACGCCAAAGTTGTGCCAGGGGAGGTTTTGATTGGATAGAAGGAAAAATTTCTTCATCAAAAGGATTGTCAAGCACTGGAACAGGTTTTGAAGGTCTGTGATGGAATCACTATCCCTGGAGATATTTTACATATGTATTGATGTGTCACTTAAGGACATGATTTGGGATTGGACTTGGCTGTGTTAATGGTTAGACTTAATGATCTTAAAGGTCTTTTCCCAACTCAATGGTTCTAGGATTCTATGATTAAAATCTCAAGTTTTAGTTTTCATATCACATGTGCAAGGGATCATTTCAGTGGTGTCTTGCAGTTGGACACACAAGTACATTTTCACAGATCTGAGATTTATCTGCAATTTTCTGATCATAGTCCCTTCTCAGTTACAGTGTTGGGTATGTCTGTACATGATTTGTAATACTTATACTATAATGTTAACATGTCTGATACATCAAGTATCTTATGTTCAAGATTTCAGCAAGGTAATCCCTCTGTTCATACTTCTTCCTGAGAAACTAACAGATTTCTTCTTGTCAAGGGGATCAGAAGTTGCAAATAATTACCTGCACAGCCTATGGAGTCCAGAATTTCTTTATTCTTATCTGTCTGTTCAACCTAGGCCTAATTAGGGATTGATCCTGAATGGGATTTCTAGGTCTTTAGTACATCATAAATAATAAATAGGTAACTAATAAACTGACTTTACCGTACTGCAAGAGTTCATTCTATAGCTAAGGTGTTGTTTTGTGTGAAACTAACAGCCCTGAACTTAAGATTATTTGCCACATAAATAAATAGAACTGCCTTCAATATACTTTCTGAACTGCTTCTCCATGAAATCACCTTGTCAACTGGAAATCTACCTGACAATCAGATACTATAGCATAAGTCACTACAAAAAAATTTCAGTGTTAGCATATCACTCCCACAGGAATCTCATTTATATTATGAGTGACACAAAATTTAAGAGCTGCCTCTTGGTACTGACCCTCAAGTATTTTTCAGCAATGTTTGCTACTCGTGCATAAATGTAACTCTTTATTTGAGAAGCAATATAGCCAGGTATAAGAGACTTGCAGTTTTCCATTGCCAGTATTTTTATTTCCTCACCCTGTGGACCGTTTATTCCAGGGAGAGAAATCATTTCCTCTAAATGGAAGGAATTTAGAAAAAACAGTACAATTTTCTGATATTTGCAGTTACAATAAGTCCAGTTCTGAATGGATAAACTATTTGTAAAAGTAAGATTCAATGTATTTTTAACTGTATGTCATAGATAAATTAACAAAGGACCAACAGATCTCTAATCTTTAAAAAATAATACCTTTTTGTGATTTTCAACTCCTTTTTCTGTACAAGTGAAGAAAAAGTTTACTCCCCTTTCTGTTTTGAAGTATGTCTCTTAATGATAAATGAATATGGCAATGGCACATAGGGATTTCTGATTATACAATTTGTCTTCAGTGCCACTAGATACAATTTCCTGTTTCCATCTTCTCCACCTTTTTTCTGTTATATCAAAATTGCTAGGATTTTATAGATGTGTTTTTCTCTGCAACAGCTTGAAGATATCAGTAAAATGAAATGCAGTTAGTACTTAAGATCTGATAAAATATTGCTAATTTGTTTTCCAGCATATTTAATATTCAGATCTGCACAGACTAAGCTCAGGTGGGAAGAATGAAAACTGGTTAAGCACAGAAAATCTACAATGACAGATACTACACAGAATTAAAAAAAAAAAAAAAGCCACACAGAAGAGGAACATTAAAAGCTCTGAAACACCTACATACCATTCATGTCTCATAATAAATTTTAACTAGGTAACTTCCATTCAGAAAAATGTATCTTAAACTAAAAGTCCAAGAACTTTAAAACACAACAACTAGGTACCAATAAATGCATTAAAAGTAAATGCATGCAACACTGACAAATATATGTAATGTAGGATGCCGCAAGTTATTTGATTTCATTTTACTATTTAGTTTGAAGTCCTTCATTTGCTTAAGAATTATATATTTTGTATATGTACCTGACATTTTATTTCATTTTATTTGATATTTAATTGTATTTTTGTGATGTTTTTATTGAAAGGAGATGATATGCTGTAGAGGATCTAAGCACCTCCTCGACATCATCTTCTGATATATCAGTATTACTTTTTTTGCTATTCTTAGTTTAATTCTCTAAGTGTTTTTTTTAGCTTTGACTGCACATCTGTCGACTTCTTAAAGCAAGCCTTTCCTCTCTGATTTCTTGTTACAGGGAAATTTAAATGGTATGGCCAGAAGGACTAAACCATAAAATTCAGCGACACACAGCTTAAAATTTAATGAACAGGACACACAACATACTCATACCAAAAACAAGCCCCCTGCCCAAATGCTGATTAGTAGCACTCAGGGTACATCTAGGAAAGGGATGCTTGCTCCCACCCTTCAGGAAGATGGTGACCTGGCTGCCTCATCTAACACCACTTCCACTACACTACCACAAATCTCTGGATGTTCCTCTCCACATCTGAGGGGCTATCTTCCAGCTGTGCATTATTTTCTGAAGAGATTGGCATCATAAACCACTAATGGTCCTGTTTGTCATGAAGCTGAAGGCAATACCTTTGGCTTTCAGCATATATGAGACCAACTGATGGTTTGCATCAACCTCTGCTTCTCCAGTTTATCTGTGTAACACTACGGGTGAAGTAAACACCATAAAAGTCACACAACAAAGTTCCTCTATCCCTTCTTTGTTTTCTAGATCTGAAAATCAGCCAGAATTGGGCAAATCTAGTGGGGGTCACAGCTACCTGAGTGGTGCTTTCAAATAGGCTTCTTCTTTGGCTTTTCTATATGCACGCACTGAGAAACATCAAGCCTACCAGAGAAATATCAACAAGCTTGTAGCCAGTATCTTACATTTTGAGGATGAGAGATTAGATGAAAAGTGCATTTAATATAGATCTAATTAAAAGGCAGGTTTATGTACACATCCTCTCTACCTCCAGAAATTCCAAAAATATTGCACTGTTGGCTTTACTGAGCACAGAGCATGTTCTGGTGAACACTATAATAATTGTTTATCAGTCTGCTGCAAGGTATCAGTTGTTGTCAGTTTGAGATAGTCAGTAATTATGTTAGAAGCTGATACTGTCACAGATTGCTGCCAACAAACAATGCATAAATTAAAATACAGTTATTCAGCATATTGCGCAGTATAAATTTTCCAGCATAATTCATTCCCTAGAAGTGGCAGCTGCTGCAACCTTCTAAGTACACAAAATAATCCAGCTATTTGGAGATGCATAGGTCTGCGCCCTCCTGGAGACTTTCTCCAAACAGCAGTTGAAACACCTGACACTACACTGCAAGAACAAAGAAATTCAAAACCGCTTTCCCTTTCATATTCATAGAAACATAGAATTATTTAGGTAGGAAAGCACCTCTAAGGTCACTAGGTACAACCATTAACTTAACAGGTGCCAAATTCACTACTAAAACATGTCCCTAAGTGTCATATCTGCATGTCTTTTAAATACCTCCAGGGATGGTGACAACCACTATTGCTACCCTGGGCAGCTAATTCCTGTATTTCATTCAAATAAATGTTTTCCTTATACCCAATATAAAAACTCTTACAGTTTGGACTCTGAAAACAGATAATTGTGTGGAAAACTTTTCTGTGGATAATAAAAGCAAATTTTAACACTATTTTCACATTCATTCATGAAGAGCTCATATTTTTAGCAATGGAGACAGAAACCATTGGGATCATTTTAGCATTCCCTTTATTGTTATTGAAATAAAAAGACACTTATAAAGAAGGAAAAAGTTCCAAATTCACAAGCCAACTACACTAACAAAGTATAATTCATGCACAAAAAACTCAAGAGCGTTGGCAACTGAAAGCACATTAAGATTTTTTATGCTTGAGATTCAGAGAAGAGATGAATGGAAACCTCTTGGAGGTTGTTTGTCGCAGGCATTTCATTTATGAAAAATCCTTTCTCTGGATTTTTCTTGCTGAAGCTGAGAAGTTTCAGCAACAAGATGTAAACCATGATTGTCTGCTGCTGTAGAATGCAACAAGTAGATCTGTGATTGGTCCGGTGTAGATGTTTTAGTTCAGTGACCACTCACAGCAGAGCTGGCTCTCACTCTCAGTCAGACCAGCTGCGTTTGTTATCATTCTTTCTAGTCTATTCTTAGCTCAGTATCTTCTGGAAACCTTTCCTTCTTTTTCTTTTTAGTATAGTTATAATATATATATATATATCATAAAATAATGAATCAAATCTGCTGATAATGGAGTCAGCATTCTCGTCTGTTCCCTCACCTGAAAACCTTTGTGACCACTGTCACAGTTGTTCACTCTTTTGCCTCTAACTGGATTCATGAACTTGAGTCAATTACACTTTCCACATCTCAATTTGTGCTAGTTTGAAGTGGGAAAATAACCCCCACTGGCCTCAAAGCAAGTTGTGAGAACTGAAAGGGAAACCCTGGGACTGTCTCAGATGAAAAGCAGTGCTTAAATGAAAGTGTGATTCTTCACTCTCTCTTACCTTGGTGCTACAGGCATGCAACACTATCATTTTCCTGGAGAGAAAACAAGATGATGCTGTTGGGTGGGGTCCCTTTGGTTTTGTATTTTTTTTTAATGATCTCTATGACTTCATCAGATGTAATGGCTTTTCTGGTTCCCAGTGGACCCTAAACTTCTTAGGTTGCTGCTAAGTAGTAACTTTCCTCATTGTGAACAAAGTAAGCATTGTTCTAATTGGATTTTTAATCTGTAGGATCTATATATATGTTTATGTTCTTCTCTCCCAGAACACAGTGGATTGAGTGATTTTTTTCCCTATGTGTGTGTTTTTGTGTGTGTGTGCTATATTTGTGGCCTATCTGGATGTTTTCTCACAGTCTCATCATCACCACAGAAAGCAAAGTAATTTTAAAAGTCAAGATACAGAATTAGAAATTGAGTGCACAATCTTAGATTACCTCAGAGAGTCCATTTGTTATCAACTCTTTGCTCCTATGGGTTCACTCAGCAAATTTATAGCCTTTTCAGGAGAAACAAGTACATGGTGTGACCTTGAAAATACACTAAAACAAGGCCCATTCCTTAGTTGTGGCTTCACTTAGCAGAACAAATAAATGGAGGTATATGTGTATAATGTGATAGTTTATTTTTGCTTTTGATTATTATCCAGATAGAGATTTTTTTGGGATTGACTATGGCAATCCCAGTGTGATTCTAATCACATCTCTCTGGACTCTCCCCAGAGTGCCCTGGGGCATTAAGGTGGTATATCTGGTCTCATAATAAAAACTCATATAACATTAAAAGAAACTGCCTACTTAGCACTGACTTTTAATATATTCCAAACTGGTTAAACTGTGCTTGTGAGGCCTGGTTAGAATTGACCCCACTTACCCTGTCTGAAAGGGTTGGAGACTGCTGAGCAGAGGCAGATATAGATGTATTCATTCACCACTGAAGCAGAGCTGCATTTTTCTGTCATCAGAATGGAAATTCACTCCATGCTTTGTACAATCTGACAAACTTTTACCTGAAATGAACACAAACACATTTCATTTGAGATACTGGCACTTGTTAATTTTAGTGTTCTGAAATAAATTTTAATTATTAATATTAAATTAATCAAAACCCCATCAGTGACTCATTTATCTTTCCATATATACATATACATCTATGTAAGAATGTGCCTTATACTGAAATGAAGGAGGCAAAGCTGTATTTCTATGTATGCTGTATTCTTTCTATGTATGTATGCAAATATACCTGTCTCATATGATTGTCACCAGAGTGATAGATCCATGCTGCTTATTCATTAAAGCAGCAACTGCCTTAAATGACCTTATCTGATTTTCTTTTCAGATGAATTATGAGAAATATTGCAGATTAAGCATAGTTAGAGTATGAAGTCTTGCATGCTTTGTAATTGGTAATAATATTGCAACAATTTTGTGCGATAAATCAGCAAATGATAAAATAAAAATTTACAAATCTACATGATCCATGTCATTGCTATTTCTACATGGATATATATGTACGCACACAAATTCATACTGAATAAGTTTTTATGGAAGTTTGCACCAAGTTTCACTGAGAATCATAAACATCCTTTAGAAGACACACAAAAAGAAAAAAAGCACTAAACAAAATGAAAGTTAATTGATTCTGTGCTTTGAATCCCTATCACAGAATTGCTGGTTGTACTTTAACCTTGGAATAGGTATTGATTGACATTTACCACATGGGACTTCATTACTTTACACTAGTATATCTGAATGTAAAGTGACATTTTCCAAATACAGGCAGACACTATCCTCTATGCAGCAATACACTCACACATTTATCTATGACATACTGGGGCACTTGTATTGACCTGATCCCCGCATTGCCCAGAATGGGTAACTCTACAACATGTACTGGCTTTTGTTAGGGATATTCTTCTTGATTTGTTTTTCATGGAAACTAGGATGTAGGCAAACAAGAAGAAAAAGATGAGATCATCTGGATCATCTGGATGATGACCCACCCCAGCATGTAATTCAGATGATGCACATATTGTGAATACAAAATTTCTTTTAGGTTTTCTGGCCTGGCCTTGGTGCTGAAAATCATCTTCTTCTCTGTACTCTGCTTCACTAAGGTCAGGTGAGATACTCAATCTATACAATATATTCTTCAGTCAATGAATAAGCTTAAGGAACTTCAGTGTTTGAATCAATCTTCTTTCCATTAAAAAGGACGTTGGTTTCATCATGAAGGTATTTATTGACCTCTGAATAGGTCTTCCCCACCAAATCACAGAGGTGATTGTGGCAGAATTTTTTGCTTTGACATATCATGAGACACGATAGGGGTGGCATGATGTTTTGGGTTTTTTTAGTATCTATTTTTAAATATTTGGAGTACCTTTTCCCTGAAAAAAGGCCACTGTCTTCTACTGAGAAATGAGAATGCACTTGATATTGAAGTAAATAGGAGGGAAACCAAAATCTTGGCCCAGGATTTCTTACATAGTCATGTTATTTCCCAAAACCATGTTTTAATTTATTCAAAAGACTTATTTCCTACCAAAACTTGTATGTGGCTTATTTCACATAATTAAAACAAAAAACAAACAAACAAAAAAAAATTACAATTTGCCATCCTGTATTTTATTACTTATTTAAATAGAATATGTCAGGACAAAATGCTCATAGGATCATGATTCTATAGATAATCTTAATGAAGCAACCCTGGCAAAAATCTACATTAGTATAATACAAGCTTTGTTTCAACCCAAGGTTACTGAAAGAGCACAGAAAAATATCTGAATTATCCACAGATCCTTCTTGTAGCAAGCCAGGATGATGAAGGCTGCCATACAGAAACTGCTTCCTGTTAATCCTTCACATTTAAACTCAGTTTGAAACTCCGCTTCATTCTCCTCCCTTTATGGCTACTGTACTGCTGCCACAAAGGGAAGAGTCTAGTTCTTAGGCAAGTGGCTTGCAGAAGATGCAAAGATTTAAACAAACACCCAGGTAAAGACTTAGCAGCTAGACAGCATAGCATAAACAAAATGTATTTATATTGTGAGACCTTGCTAATAATAATTTTCTGTATATTGCACTAGCCTCTCTTCCTAACTACTTAGAGCTGCAGCCCATATGGAGACCTTTATACCCTGATCCTAAAGGAATAAATTGCTCCCTGAAGAGGAGTCAAACAAAAATAAAAGCTTGCTTTTTTTTTTTTTTAATTCATAAATAAGAGAAAGTTCTCTTTCATGACAGTTGTAGTTATTTCATGCATTAATTAAGAAACCAAATGGTTTACCTATTTTCTTAGAAGACTTGATTGTTCTTCAATAAATGTAAAGGGCTCCTTTCCACCAAAGTAGCTTTTGCGTGTGAAAATAAGTTGGTTAGAGCATGATGCTAATAATGGAAAAGTCATGGGTTCAATCTCCATAGGGCCATTCTCTCAAGAGATAGACTCTGTGATCCTCTTGTACCTTAGAATACCTAAGGATCCATCGCTTTAGTGTCTAGTCATGTCAATTTATTGTACCTTTCTATGAAACTTTCTGAATCATAGAATAGTTTTTGTTGAAACAGACCTTAAAAATCATCTATTTCTTACCCACACATTGTAAGACCAGGTTGCTCAAAGCTCCATCCAACATGGTCCTTAAGACTTCCAGGGAAGTGTTACACTTGCAGCATCCTCTGGGCAACCTTTTCCAGTGCCTCACCACCCTCACAGTAAATTTCTTCCTTATATAATTTTCCATTAGTGATTTGCTTGCTCCTGTGACTCTGATATCTAAACCACAGCTACACTAGCTGTCCAATTTAAGCACCTAGAAGCTTAGTGTTAGGTCCTGGGAATACTGTGTATGTTATCAGGCTAGAGTATTGTTGATTCAATATAGAGGCATCTTTTTGTAGTATATAACAAGATTTTTTCGTGTCAATTTATATTGTCAAATGTCTATGGGTCAAAGGATGTATTCCTTTGACTGGGTCAGCAGCATAAGAATGGCATAAAATTTCCAATGAAATCTACAGGGAATTTTTTTGCATAGTTGTTGCATATAACACAGATATCTAGCACCAGTACAGTGTAAAAAGTATATACTACTCTTCACCTTTCAAAAATATTTAACTTAGCAAAATACCATGAAGCATCTCTCTCTGTCACACTCACATTTATGGTGCACACACACATGTGTGTGTGTGTGTGTGTGTGTGTGTGTGTGTAGCCTGCTTTCACTAGCCTTCTCACCAGAAAGAAAGAGATATTTAAAATACAATATGCTAATCTGAATCAAGATTGTGTATATCAGGACTATTAAAGACCTGAGAGTTGATTGATTTTTCTGTGCTTTGGATTACAACAACAATATTTTACCTATTTATTTATTCCAAGAAACTGGTAGAAATTAACATGAATACACACGTTTCTAATTCCTGTCTACATAGTTACTCAGCACTAAAATGCTACATAAATATGTAATGTTGTATGAATAAAACTTAATTTTTTTTCTGTACTTGTCTCTCCTTGTAGTTATTTGTTGGAATACTTAATGGCCAATTAGAAATCTATTTCTCTGACAGTTAAAATCTATAATTCATCAGATGTGATATGATAATTGCCTGTTCATAATCTCAAACATTGCACATCACTGAGGAAATGATTCAGAATTGTTTTCCAATTATAAATAAACTTAATTGCTCGGAAAACGTACTGTCTCTTACAATCTTATAGAAACCGGCATTGGGAGCTAAGATGACACTACTTAAAGTTTTGCAGCTCATAATTTAGCAGTTTAAATGCACAGTTAAAACTTTATAGACATACATCAAGGCCAATGGTGCTATTCATGCCCTGCAGTTGCATCATTTGAAGCTTAAATCAGGGATATGGTGATGATCAGATAGAGACAGAGATATGCCTTTGGCCAGAGTTTTCAACTCACTGACAAACATGGAGTTTCTCAACCTGCAAACTTGAGCAGACTAAGGGGACAGTAAGAAGTGAATTAATTTTTCTTTTTCTTAGTTGTGCTCTAGAGACTTATTAGCCATCAGAAAAAGTATTTGAATGTTCTCACCCTCTGGAGACTCATGTCTTATATCAAAAAATCCCATTATCACAGAGTCAGATTAGAAAAAAATCTCTGAGATTTTCTAGTCCAGCCTATGACTGAACACCACCCTGTGAACTAGATCTTGGCATGGAGTACCATGTCCAGTCTTTCCTTTAACACCCTCAGGAATGGTGACTCCACTGCCTCCCTGGGCAGCCCATTGCAATATCTATATGATCCCTTCTGTAAAGAAATTCTTCCCAATCTCCAGACTAAACCTCCCCTGGTGCAGTTTAAGACTGTGACCTCTTGTCCTGCTGCTACTTGCCTGGGAGAAGACTCCAACCCCCACGTGGCTACAACCTCCTTTCAGGGAGACGTAGAGAGTGATAATGTCACCCTTGGGCCTCCTTTGCTCCATGTTAAATGATCCCAGCTCCTTCAGCTCCTCCTCATGGGACTTGTCCTCCAGACCCTTCACCAGTTTCATTGTTGTTCTCTGGACCTGCTCTAGTGCCTCAAAGTCCTTCTTGAATTGAGGGCCACAGTTCTCGACACAGCATTCGAGGTGCAGCCCCACAAGTACTTGTACAGGGGAAGAATGTCTGCTCTAGTCCTGCTGGGAACACTACTCCTCATAGGATGCCATTGGTCCTCTTGGCCAGCTGGGCACATGGCTGGCTCATGAAGTAGCTGTCAACAAGCATCCCCAGGGCCCTTCCCACAGGGACAGT
>NW_005054332.1:5927094-5998769 GCF_000277835.1 Geospiza fortis
CCCAGCCTGTAGCTCAGCATGAGGTTTTCATAGCCAAAGTGCAGGCCCTGGCACTTCGTCTTGTTGAACCTCATGCTGTTGATCTCAATCCATCAATCCAGCCTACCAGGTCCATCTGCAGGACCTTCCTGCCCTTCTGTAATTTTTCGGCTTTTCATTGCTTTTCTGTCTTTCCTCCTTTCTCTCTTCCTTGATAGTCAATAAAAGTTAATTATCATTTTTGTCACAAACATTTGACCTCATTTGTGTCTTAATCTTGCTCTGAGTATTTTCAAACTTCCCCCCATCTCTGCACACGCAGATTGGGACGCATGGGCTGCCAGCTTTCCCAGGAATCTGTCATGGGAGATGGTGTTGAAAGCTTTGCTGAAATCCACGTAGACTATGTCCACAGCCTCTTCCACTAGATGGGTCATCTGGTCATAAAAGAAGATCAGTTTATTCAGGTAGCACCTGCCTTTCCTAAACCCATGCTGTCTGGGTCTGACCCCTTGTCTGTAGGGCTGATTGCATTCAGGATAATCTGCTCCATAACCTTGCTGGGCAGCAAGTCAGGCTGATAGGCTTGTCCTTCCCCAAATCCTCCTTCCAACCCTTCTTGTAGATGGGTGTCACACTGGGACCTCCCCCATTAGCCAGGGGAGGAAAGATATTTGGTACAAAGCAGCTTAGTGAGTTCTGGCAGTTCCGTCACAAGCCTAAGATGAATCCCATCTGGTTCCATAGACTTGTGAGCTTTTAATTGGCTCAGTAGGTCACCAACTACTTTCCTCTGGATTACAGGGAGTTCATTCTACTTCCCATCCCTGCCTACCAGCTGAGGATAACTAGTCTTACTGTTGACATATCAATTTCTCTCAACAAAATGTGCATGAAGAAGCTGTGGAAAATAAGATCTTTATCAAAATTTTCCTTGCTAATCTAAATATGTGTGCTACAGGAGCTACTTAGACACAAAACTGTTACCTGTAAAAAAAAAAGATGGCTAGGATTAAAAGTATTGCCTTTTCACTCTGCATTTTCAATGATAATTTGAAACTTGTGTTGTGATTTCTCAGTATCCCAGGCAGGTGGTTGATGTGCTAGGTCCTAATATTTCTATGATGAATATGTAGTAAGGTTGTTTGTTGCAAAGGCAGAAGCCCTGACAACGCTGAAATGTGCCACAGACATCCTCCTCTTTTGTCTCCTTTTGAAGAATGAAAAGCAAATTGCTGTGACTGATGAAGATGTTATCAAAATATGATTCTCAGTTCCTGTTTCAAGTGCTTGAAATCTGGAACTGTCAAAAGACCACATGGAAAATGAGCTAAAACCTGTTAAACCAGACTATTTGCAAGCACAATCACAAACAAATCCCAAAGAAAACAACCTCCCAGTCTGGAGAACTTTTGGTTCCTTGGAGGCGTAGGCTGAAACAAGAAATACTGATGCACAGAGACAATGGCAATCTCACAAATTATTGCCTATCCTGCTCTAAAAACACTTCAGTAGCAGAAGATGCATGATGAGTCATTCCATAACTAAATCTTACCTCATACCCTGTAGATGAGATCATAAACTATCCAAAATAAGGCATGTCTGAAGCACATATGTGAGAAACTCCACAGAAATGACAGATATTTGTATATTTTAGATATTTGTGAGAATTCTCTCTTAAATAGAAATTTTCTTTTGTGCAAGTTCCCTGCATTGAATATTTGAGTGACATCACCCTCACCTCCACATTTTATCTGTAAATAAAAGCATACAGAATCATAAAATCACTTAGGTTGGAAAATACCTGCAAGACTATTGAGTCTGACCATTGACATATTTAAGTACACCACTGAAGCATATCCCCAAGTGACATAGCTTTTAAATATCTCCAGGAATGGTGACTCCACTCCTCCCCTGGACATCCTGTTCCAAGGCAGGACAAATCTTTTTCCCCTAGTTTTCAATCTAAGCCTTCCTTGGTGCAACTTTGAGGCTGTTTCCACTTGTTCTACCACTTGTTATTTGGGAGAAGAGACATCACTACAATCTCCTTTCAAGTAGTTTAAGGGAGCGATAAAATCTCCCCCAAGACTCTATTTCTTCAGGCTAAACAACTGCAGCTCCCTCAGCTGCTCCCCATAAGACTTGTATTTAAGGCAGTCTACTTTGCCTCACCTGAAGAGAAAGAAACCAGTTATTAACTAGTGAGAAGCAACAGCCTTTTTCCCTCAAATAACCCTAAAGGATCAAAAGAGAAATAAATACAGTTATCTTGCAAAATGCAACAACATCTCACAGTATATAGCTAGCCTTTTTTTTTCTGTAGTTACTCTGCTGTTTCAATATAAAATATTTGTTTGTGAGGTTTTTTTTTCAGTATTCACTAAAAGAAACTCTATAAGTCATCACAGTTGGTGTGACGGTGCAAATTCAAAGAAAAAAAGTTAGAATGAGATTACTACTCAAAAGAATGTCATACAGGTGAGACAGGTAGGAATAGATACCCTTTGTTATAAAACCTGCAAATTGAACATGGACAATATGTTCTGACATTTAAAAACATGTTTCTTTTCTTCTCTACCATGCATATTTAACATAACTCAATCTCATGAATATATAATTTACTATTTTTCAGTGATAATAGCAGAATGGAGAACATAAAGTATTCAAAAGAGCAGAAATATGAAAGATAAGGTTGCGGTCTCAGATACATATCCTTAGCAGCTAATAACATTACTCAAAAAATCAGAATTCACAGAAGTAATGTACATTAAGTAAAACCAAAACACGGAACAATGACAAAATATACTTCAATCAGGCTGAAGTTCAAGTCTTTTACATATTTTGGGTATGTACTTAAGACTATCAGCTTATTTCTTCTGAATGTGGTAAAATAAAGGTTTACAGAAGCATTTGTTACTTTATCTTTGATGTCATTCCTCTCAAAAGTTTCCTGAAACTGTCATTCAATATGGCAGAACAGACAATTTCTGCCCTTAAAGTCAATTACAAAAATAAGAAAAATAGAAGAAAAACTTCAATAACATTTTCTGACAAACCTTTGGGGTCTTATGTTATTTTTGTGAGCAATGAATAAATCATAAAATGGTGTAGATTTTGAGATCATTTAGTTCCAACCTCTTTGCCATGTGTAGTGACACCTTCCACTAGACAAGGTTGCTCAAAGCAGTATCCAACAGGGACTTGAACACATGCAGGCATGAAGCATCCACAGCTTTGGGCAACCTGTTCCAGCAGTTCACCACCCTCACAATAAAGCATTTTTTCCTAATGTTTAAATCAAAACCTACTCTCTTTCAGGTTAAAGCCATTCCTTCTTGTCTTAACACTTCATGGCCTTGTAAAAAGTCTTTCTCCATCTTTCCTGTAGGCTCCCTTCTGAAGACTGTCTGAAGTCTTCTCTTCTCCAGGCTGAACATCACCAGCTTCTTTAACCTGTCTTCACAGGAGAGGTACTCCTTTCTTCTGATTATTTTTTGTGGTCTCCTCTGAACTCATTCCTCCTCCAACTCACATGTCATGGACTTCGGTCAGTTCATTCTCCCAGCCTCTATTTATGCTTGGGATTGCCCCTACCCAGGTGCAGGACTTTTCACTTGGCCTTGTTGCAGTTCATGAGGTTTGCATCTAGCCTCTCAAGCCTGTTGTGGTTCCTCTGAACGACATCCCTTCCCTCCAGTGTGTTGAGCATACCACACAGCTTGGTGTCAGCAAAAATGCTGACAGTGAAATCAATCCCACTGTTCAAACCACTGCCAAAGATATTAAACAGTGCTGGACACAGTACTGATGTCTGAGGAACACCACTTGTCACTGCTGTGCACTTGGGCATCCAGCCATTTACCGCAACCTTTTGAGTGTGACCATCCAGCCAATTCCCTCTCCACCAAGTGGTACACCCATCAAATATATGCCTCTCCACTTTAGAGATAAGGATGCCATGTAGGACAGGGTCAAATGCTTTGCAGAAGTCCAGGTAGACGACCTCAATTGTCCTTTCCTTATCCACCAAGGCTCTAGCCTTGTTGTAGAAGGCCGCAAGTTTTGTGAGGCATGATCCTCAGACACAGGGAATCCATGTTGGCCATCACCAATCAACTCTTTACTTCCTATGAGCCTTAACATAATTTCCAGGAGGATCTGCTCCATTACCTTGCCAAGCACTGATGTTAGACTGACTGGCCAGAAGTTCCTGGGGTCTTCCCTATTTCATTTTATAAAAAAATAGGTTATGTTTCCCCTTTTACGGACAGCATTAACTTAACAGGATTGTCACCATTTCTAAAATATGATGGACAGTGGCTTAGTCACCTCGTACACCAGTTCCTTTATGACCTGTGTATGTGTCTTATCAGGTGCCAGGACTTGTACACTGTCAGGTTCCTTAGATCTCAGGTTCTCAAATCTGATCTTCTCCTACAATGGGCATTTCTTTATCCTCCTAGTCCCTGCCTTTGCACAAAGTTGAAACGCAACTGAAATAATGCAAATATATTGCTAATTCACTAATCTTAAATGAGGCAGGCTAACTAAGAATAAATAGTGGAAAATAGCTGCAATTCTGGTGATACAATTTGGTCTCTTTCATGCTAAAACTGTTTAAAAAATTCAGATGGTCAAAAAATATAGACTCTACCCAAACATTCATATTGATGTCACTTCAGTGCCATATTGCTTCTGAGTCTCAGCAAAAAAGGCCAATAGAAACGGCAACACCATATATAAAAATTATTTTGCAGTGTAGATGGATTAAACCTGAGGCCATTAACCTATAAAGATTATGAACTGCTTGTTTGAAAAAGATGATAGATACAGAGAATAAATTGTGCACTCTTTAAATTCAAGAATAGTGTTTTCAGCATTATATCTCATAGAATTGGAACATTCTACAGAGGAAGAGAGAATATTGATTAGTATTTGTCAGTTTATGAGAACAGGACTTTTCTACTTGCTCTCTGTAAATTCTATGTTTAATCCAGAATTTATATCATATTTAGAATAGCAATTTATCTAAATGTTCTTCTTGATTGTTTTTTTTATTTCCCTCTTTAAAGAAGTCTTGTTTGGCTTGTTTGTTGTTAGATTATTTCATTTGGTTTGGCTTAGGGTTTCTTTTCAGTTTATTCTCTTTATTCTTGTTGCAACCTGTAATTTGGCAAGGTAGTCTCTCAGTAACTTTAAGACAGCCAAGCCAATGCACGTAGAGTCGGCTTTGTCTATTATACCTTGTTTAGGGACATTGGTGTAATTTTTCATTTTATTGTTTTGATAGATTTGAGGCTGAATTTATTTTAAACTTGCTGGATGGTTTCTTGCTTTCTTAGTTTCCCTGCATCAATAGCTTATTTCTGTTATCTTTTTTTTCATGTGTAGTGGGGGCCAGATGAAGAGAAGAGAAGAGAAGAGAAGAGAAGAGAAGAGAAGAGAAGAGAAGACCTAAAATTATCATCTAGTTTAACAGTCTGGCCAATTCAAGGCTGAGAAAAAGTTAAAGTGTGTTGTTGAGGGCATTGTCCAAATGCCTCTTAAACATTGACAGCGTCTCAAACACCTCTCTAGAAAGCCTGATGCAGTATTTCATGCAGTAAAGAAATATTTCCTGATGTCCAGTCTACACTTCCTTTGATGCAACTTTGAACTATTCCCATGTGTCCTATCGTGGGGTAGCAGGGAGAAGAGGTCAGCACCTGCCTCTTCACTTCCTCAGGAAGATGTATAGAGCAGGGTCTTATTCCTCTGGCTGTTTTTTGAATAGAATCGTACAGAATGCTAAATTTTGTTCATTACTCTTCTTCTGAAAAGAGACTCCACAACAGATTTTTACAGAAAATTCCTAACATGTGCTACATTCAATTCTATGTCAGGGGAAAGCATAATTTGTTTCCCTTAACAGTGTCAGAAAAGGCTGATCTAGGGTTTCATAAAATAAACTGACCTTGTGCTGTCCTCTGCATCAGGGTGAACTTCACTCTAAAGTAATAATGGCAGTGGTAACAACAATAATTGCAAACGGTGCTATTGGACTGCAACCAGCCAGGACAATTTCAGGACAGCTACTATACAGCTCAAATCACTGAGCAAGCAGATGCTTAGCAGGCTGCTATTATATCTTTCAGTTATTGACAAAGAAAATCTCCTGGGTACCATGAGGACACCCTATCACTGTAGTAAAGCTGCTTAAACAGAAGCTATCAGGAAAAATTGTTCAAAAAAATCCCTAAACCAAAAAACCTCAAAAACCAACACAGCAGGGAACAGGTTATTATGGTGCAACTCATATTGTCCAGTGTCACAGAGTTCTTCAGGGTATATAGTGGCAACAGAAAGGTCCAAACAGGGGTTGAAATACCATCTCAGAAAAGCTGTTTCATTTATTCTTGCTGACTATTTGTAAGAAGTTTGAATGTTTAACTGTGTGCCTAGCCTCTACTAGGGAAATACTGAGTTATCTTTTTATTGGATTTTGGTTTGCTGCAAGTTTAAGATTATATAGAGAATGGTTGAAACAATAGATTGAAAGGCAGATACATAGATATTTACAATGAAAATATTTTCCTTTTGATAAAGAAATGTTGTGAAACAAAAAAACTGTTGACACATTCAAAAATATGCGGGTAAACACATCTGTCTGAATGAGTCCCTTTGTATGAGCGATTTTTTTTCTGTCCTGCAATATGTGCACATATATCACAGTCACAGAATATGCTGAGTTGGAAGGAAGCCACAAGGATCATCAAGTCCAGCTCCTGGTCTTGCAAAGCACCATCCCAAAGAATCACACCATGTTCCCGAGTTTTATCCAAATGCTGCTTGAACTCTGTTAGCCTCAGTGCTGTGACCACTGCCCTGGGGAGCCTGTTCCAGTGTCCACCCATCTTCTGGGTGAAAAACTTTTTTATAATAACAAAACTAAACCTCCTCTGATACAACTTCAGGGAACTACATTCCCTCAGGTCCTATCACTGCTTACCATAGAGAAGAGATCTGTGCCTGCCCCTCCTCTTCCCCTCACAAGGAAGATGTAGACCATGATGAAGTCTCCTCTCAGTCTTCTTCAGGCTGAGCCTATCCACAGCACTGCTTTCCAGCATCTCATTCCCCAGTCTGTCCATACCTCCTGGGTTGCTCCACCCCAGGTAGAATCCAGCACTTTCCCTGTAGAACTTTGTATTTCCAGCCCTCTAATTTGTTGAGGCATCTCTGCAGGGCCTCCCTGCCCTTGAGGAAGTCAACAGCTCATCTCAGTTTTGTATTGCTTGTGAATATGCATATCTCAGTTTTGTATTGCTTGTGAATATGCATAGTTGTTTACATAAAAGTAAATTAAAAGCACATAAATGGCTGCCTGCTTATCTTCCAGTTTTTCATGGGGAAATCCTTAAGGTCTATGACTTTATGATAATAGGAAGCTAGACTGAGCAAAATGGGACAAAATAGAGTGCTCACAGACAGATCAGTCACTAACCAGCTAACCAGGAAAATAAAGATGATGAGTTTCAAAAATGTTAGTTACTGAAGAGCTTAGGAGGTCTTAAGGATGGAGGTCTTAAGGATCTCTTTGGAAAATATTGTTCTTGTAGGGTAACACTAGGGATACTGCAGTTTATACAGACATCTGGGTTTGCTTTTGTCTTAATTTCAGTACATTTTTGTTAATCTAGATTATTTCTAAACCACTTTTGAGGACAGAATTCTTATTCTTACATTGTTGCTTATTTTTAAACATGATAGTTATTTCCAATACTTTAAATAGATAACCTGCAAACAAACACTGTAGTCTTGATGTATTTCTATAAAAAAATTAAATATCACATTTAAATTACATAGAAATATGTGAAAGTGCAGCATGTAGTGATTACTGTCATACTGATGTTGATCAGCATGTGAAAATTGCATTTAAAATTGTGAAAATTGCTATTCATTGTTAAAATTATATACTTTTCATAAATGTCATTCTATTTTTAAGTGAATAAATTTTCATATAATGGATATGGGATATTCTTAGAGCACAGAAAAAAATCAGAATTAAAATCAAACTTTAAAGAAAAGAAAATTTTCATTTTGCAATGCAATAACTTTATTAAATGGCTTACATTTTTCTTAATTGAAAGCAAATGTTAAATGAAATTTTGTTTGTTGCCAAAAATGTTCAAATGGAAATGCTGCATGCAGCTGTCAGAAGAGTTTTTCTATCTGTAAAAATGTGACATGTCATCCCATAATACATATTGAGCTCTGTCAGGAGACTTGAGTCTACAGTTAGTTTTTCTGGTGTGAGTGTTAGCTGGGAGTGAGATTTTTCCCTTCCATTCCTGGCTGATGTAGCTGTGTTCACATAAGATTGTAGCATAGACCTGGCTTTATTCATGACACATAAAGCTAAAAGCTTGCTTAAGTCTTTGCAAGGTTGCTGCCTTTGATTTTAAGACCTTTAAGACCATGTCTAAGTTTTCAATAGTATTTTGTTTATGGACACTGCATTAGCTCTGGTTCCTGAGTCAGTCTCTAAAGGACTGCAGAAATAAAAATTATAACTAAAAGTAATAGGAATTTAACAAGTGTGTAGTGCAACTTACAGGAATTTATGAAACTAAGAAAATAGTCTTATTAAAATTGGGAGGAAGAGAGGATTTTATGATCTACAAAATCCAATACATACAGCCATACAAGATGGCCACACAATTTGTACCAGGATAAATGAAATAGTTTCCTACTTTAATAAATGCTTTGGGGAATATGTGGCAAAAAGATCCTTGTTCCTTTTAATTTTAAAGTAGACTACCCCTCTTAATTACTGCATTCAGGCAGTCACGTACCACATACAACAGTTGTAGCCGATGAAGTCATGGAACGCTTTAAATCAGAGCAGGCAAGAAGGATTTATAATGGAGAATATTATATTTGTTGGAGTTTTCTTTATATCAAAGTACAAGTTTAATAAAAAGTAAGACAGAAATTAAGGGAGTCTGACAATCCATCTTATTTAATGAAATCAATGTAAATTTTTTATTTGGAGCTTGTTGGATAAAGTTTGTTGTATAAAATAAGTTTATTTAGTAACTTAAAATGCAGATACATATTTTTATTTTAAGGACATCTTCTCAAACAAAGAATTAAATCAAAAAAATTGACAATAATCAAGGTAATTTAACAATTAGTCATAAAATTATGATGTCTTTCCACTGGGATCCGAATATTTTCACATGTAAAATACTGTAGATGTGTCATTTCATTATGCCTCTTACCTTTTAAGGAAAGTTTTTGCTAAACTGAGGTCCTTGAATTATGTCCAGACCAGTATCTTCAGATTTTTTTGGTTTTGAAATGCTGTCTGATGAGTAATGCAGTTGTTTTTTTAAAAAAAAAAAAAAAACAAACAAATAAACAAAACTGTAAAGCTTTAAGGATACCAATTACACCAGAACACCATTACTGTTCAAAGATGTAGGAATAAAGGACATAATTCAAGTCAAATGTCAGCAAAAATTTTGTCACATATGTTCTGGCACAATATATGGATGGCACTGAAAACTTTAACCAAAATGTGAAACAGAAATAACAAACGTGCATAGAAATGGAAATGTAAAAAGTATTTGTAATTCGGGCTTTATGTAGAATGAAATGAAACTGCAATTTCACTACCTGTCCTTCTTTTAAGGCGTGGAATAAAAATGCTAAGTTGGGATACACATTCTGTATAACAACCAAACATTGGAAGAACTTGATGGCATTGTCTCCTGGTCTTGCTTATTAGACTTGACATGGGTCGAAGTCTTCACTCTGAGAGGCTGTTTTAGAAGTTTTAGAGAAGCTGCTCATGATTTAATGTGCTGTAAATCTAACTGAAGATCTAATTTTATTGAGACTTGCAATGCAGCCTAGTGCTACCAAAAATTTTCATAGGTAAAAATCCTTTTAGAATATGCTAGGTTGATCAGAAATGATGGAACACACCAGTTTCTTTCCAAGATATTGGTAAAAACTTTGCAATTAAACACCCAAAAATTTTCATAGGTAAAAATCCTTTTAGAATATGCTAGGTTGATCAGAAATGATGGAACACACCAGTTTCTTTCCAAGATATTGGTAAAAACTTTGCAATTAGACACATAGACTTGAGGAAATTCAACTTCCCTGGTCACCTTCCAGGGCAGTAGTTCTGTTGATAGCACTTTGGGATCTCAGATTGCCACTTTTCTGCCCCATCGAGGCACATTTATGCTGATTATGGCCTGGCACAGATGGCTTGAGGACTACTTTTTCTTGTGGGCCAGGGGCAGCACCCATCAATAACCTGTTGCTCCAGGGTGTATAAGGAATGATCAGTAATTTCTGTAGGAAACCTCCTCAAGAGACAATCAAAGACACATATTCATTGTGCCCAGGATGGTTGGCCTGCTCCAGCACAAAGATTTCCATCTTGAAACCCAGATGTAATTGCTAAATTCAGATTCTGAAAAGTTGTAAGCTCAAATGTTCAGATCAAGAACTGTGTTTTTATTAGGCTAATTCATAGCTGCCAGTATGGATAATGGGCTGATGTGGAGATCAATGGTAGGAGAAGCAAAAATAAAAATTAATTTTCACAAAAAGAAGGTCTTGGTCTGAATTTTTCAGTCTAAGCAGATGATCACTTTTTAGATAGATAAGAGTAAAAAATCTCCTTCTAACAGTGACAAAAGCTTCTGCTTAGATTTTCTTTGATTCGAGGCGTTATATTAGTATAGGCAACATCAACAAATCTCTGAATGTGGAAGCAACTGCATTATCCCAAGCTGTAGTTAAAGAAATGGCTACCTCTGTTCCTTACACTTAATATGTATACATTGCATTCTTTCTGTGTAGGGTTCTGATAGATTTATAACATGTCACAGAATATCAGCAGCACAGATTTCATGAGCCATCATTAAAATATGTAAATAATGCTAGTCTTAATATAACGTAACATAAAATTTAATAACTTATTAATACCTCTGGTTTACAGATGGGGATTACCTTGATCCTTGTCACCCCTGGAGAGTCAAGAAATTCCATATAATGAAAGCTTATATGCTCCGTATTAATAAAGTGAAATTTCTTAGCCTTCCCAGGAGCTTTGTAGTGAAACGTTATACCTAGTCAGAGTGCCAGCAAAGCAACATTATAGAAGACATGTATTTTTTTAAGAACAGTTTATGGGTTTTTCTTCTAGTATCTGTTACAAGTATTTCCATAGATCATGAAAAAACACAAATTTACATTCAGTTGTGGGGTTTAGGTTTTAATTTGGGGGTTTGTTTAATTAAATACACCCTCTGTAATTTAGTTGCCAAGCCAGAAGGGATGTTGATATGTCACCAATGATTTGCTAATACATCCATTTTGCAGCTGAATGAAATGACTATTTGCCCTAGTGTATATTCACGCTGCAATGGGAAGTGTCCCATTGTAAGATGAGCCTCAAGTGCTCAAAAATATTAATGCTGTAGCAACTGGTGGTGTGGTAATGAGTCATTAATGACAACAAACGGCAAAAAATGTAGTCTTATTCTATTTAGCCGTAAACTACTGTTTTCTTACAAACTAATACGTGTACATAGATTAAGCAAGCAATCAAACAAAAAGGCTGGAGTAGTAGTTTTTATTGTCTTGTATTTAATTTTTATTTTAATTTTTATTCCCTGTTGTTTTATGGATATTTTTTTTTGAGGGGCTGGATATAAAATGGGAGTACTGCGACCAAGGATACAAACCCCCTGTAAAGCAGTGAGATGGGCCAGAGCAGCAATTTATAACAAAAACGGTAATATTGTAATTTAAACAGATACAAAAAAAGAATAAATTTTAGAGGACAAAACTCTGAAAAGCATGGGCTGTAGATAAATTCATCATAATCGCTGCTGTGCCAGCTAAATATCTAATAATGTGACACTACTGTGGTTAACTGAATAATAATATTGTCTATCTCTGTGACTAGTGTTGTCATAATGAAGCAGAAATGCTGGAAGATGTAGCTGCTCCTCAGAGTCTCTTTAAAACCTGGAGGTATCATCATATACAGTTTACTGTTACTGTAACGCTGCATTTCACCATCTTTGTTGGCAACAGATTTTGGTGAATTCTGAGAAAACTTTCTGAGAGCTCTTCAGGGTCTCATGAAGCAGGCCAGAAGGTTCAGGTGAATACAACTTGCACAAGTCCATTTCCAAATACTTTTTAAGTGTTTGAACATAGTTTTTGATACAATATTCAGACAATCTAGTGAACCTACTCATAATATGCTAAGAAATTACAACAATCAAAGTAGTTTCTGATCTTTTCTCACAAGGGATTTTTTTTCCTAAATTTAAAAAGGATATAGTCTTTCCAGTAAGAGTATAACTGAGGAGAATTATAGTCATAAATCTAGTTTCAATTATGAATAAGACATTTTTATGCAATAATCTGATATTTTCATTCATACTTATAATTAATTTCTAAAAGAATAAAGAAAAGAAAGAAAAAAATCTTCTTGAAAGTTTAAGACTATATCAGCAGGCAAAAATAAAACAAGAAGAATTCCTTTAATTTCAAACATCAAATTGATAGTCAGCTATTTTAAGTTCCCTTCCACTGCAGTTCTCTTGCAGCTGATGCTCCCCATGATCTCTCCATGTCTTGCCTTCCATTCCATTGTACAGCACAAATGGTTCTGCTCTTGCAGGGTGAATTACACCTGGCTGAAAAAACAACCAAAAACTCAAGATGTTATTTTTCAGGGGAATGATTTAGCCTATAATTTCCTCTGTGGATAAGCAGGCTTGTGACACAACAAGGCTAGTGAAAAACCCAAAAATCCAGGGTCAGAGCAGGCACTTCTGCACTTTTGAAAGAAAACTAGATTCTAACAGTGATCTAAGTAAGGCAAATTTATTTCGGGTATCACAGCAGGTCCTTTGCCAGGAACTTATCCATGCTTATCTTGAAAAAGCATAACATGTTTTTCCTTATTTTTTGGCTGCCTTTGGGCTCCAGCCACCAAAGAAACACAAGCAGTAGAGCTGACACCCTGTGTTCACACGAAGCAGATAATTTCTATGTCAGAAAATGAAAATTTGTCTCCTGCCATTGCAATGTAGTGAATAATAGATTAATGTGGTTCAGAAACTCAGTTCTATTAATACTGAAAGGTTTTCAAGAAAAAGTTGAGAAGAAGTATTGGTTGTTTTGGTTTTTTGTTGCCATTCTGGCCTGGCCTAAGGTCTGGTACATTTTGATTGAGTCTTACATGTTCAAACAGAGAAATCCAGACACATTACAAAATCATCATAAATTATTAGCTTCATCAAGAAGCACTGCTCAAACAAAGCCTTGCCTAGAAGAATGGAGAAATAAATGGGAGAGCAGCCTTCTAATCTTTTATGCAGATTTCATTTTTGCTGGTTTTGGATTTCAAAAAGGCATTGCTGACAATTTTCAGGTTTTTTACACTTTGGTAAATTTCAAGCTGTACATTGACTTTGTTTAGTTGATTGAACTTTTACAAGGAAGAATATGTTCAATTTTTTTAGACAAGTTAGTATAAGTGATGAAAGAGTGAGTTTTGAGGCACTTGCTATCTGAAAGAGGTAGCAAACTTCAGTTGAGATACAGGCTGACAACATTTGTTCTGAGTTTAACTTAATTATGTGAGTTTGGGTTTTCTTAGTGCTCGACTAAGCTTTTGACAACTTGTAAGTGGTATGTGAGTACTGCTGAGACTGAGAACAAGATGTTGTTTTATAAATATACTTGGCAGAGAAAAAGAGGACTTCATAGTGGAAATTAGCTTGTGAAGACTTAAGAACCAGGATATGTGAAATAAACTTGGTTTTGGCAAGCCCATTCAAGTAAATTTACCTAGCATATAGGCCTGAGGGAAGACTAAATTTTTCCATTCACCCATCATTCATCATGCTCCTGTTTCAGCTTCCAAACCCCATTCTTCCCTCAGGGAAAACACTACTTACTGTGATTTAGCTGGGAAAAAAATGCCCTACACAAATCCAAAAATGCAATATCATGACATCACTCTTAAGTTCTGAATCACCATAAGCCCAGCCAGCTCCTGTGTACAGCTATGCTCCCATGTTAAAACAGAGGGCTGATAAGGGAGGTAAGTAGGCTTTTGCTTGTGGCCCTAGGACACAAAATGATCAAGAATGACTGCAAGAACTTGGAGGCAAGTTCCTTAAGGAAGTTCCCATGGTCACACAGCAAAATAATGTAGCAAGGTGAATTCATGTGTGTGTGTGTATACACATATATATATAAATCATAGTGAGAGCTGTAGAGCCCTGCAGCAGGTTTCCCAGAAAGACAGGGAAACGGACCTGAGCCACCTGAGGTTGAACTTCAGAAATATACTTGATTAGAGCACATGTGCCAGGGACCAGCAGGGTCAGACGCTGCACTCTCAGACATTGCACCCTAAGGGAAAGGGATCCTGGAGATGAAATATGCAGAAATCAACACCAGAAATGCACAGATGCAAATGTCTTACCCCTTTAGCATAGATGAATTAGGAAACATACATTTGTCCTTTGAGATGTCATGTATCTCTTCTCTTCCAATACTAGTGTCATAATATGCTCATTGCCACCTGAAGACCCCTGGAAAGAGTTTTGGGCAAAGGAGTTGTTTCCTTTAAGCTGTGTCCATGATCTTAAGTCACAGGTCCAAAATAGGAATAGTCCATCCATGCATCTGCTTATTTCCAGTACTCCTGTCTCTCATTTGCACCATTTTTGTGGGTTGTTTTTTAATTTAGGATCATAATCTTGGGCAGAAACAAATGTCTTACATCTTCTGACCGTTACTTTTTTTGTTTTGTTTTGTTTTGTTTTTTTTAATGAGTTTTCCTTTTTTTTTTTTTTTGAGTATTGGTGCCAATTTGAGATTGCTTAGTGCTTAAGTTGCTTTATCTGTAATGGAAGAAAAGTTTTCAGAATCTATTGTGCCTTGTAATTTTTACAATCTTTCCTTTTAGACAAAAAATTTTTACAAAGAACTTTTTTTAACAATCCTTATTTTGAGATATTTTTACTGCCTTTTCATGAATTGTCAAGATGAAAGCAACTATTAGAAAGATCTAAAACCTGGAACAATATGTATAAGAGGATATTATCCCAATATACTTAACATTTTTAAACTTATTAATTTTCTCTTTTCTCCTTAAATGCATGGAGTAAAACATCATTAAAAGTGTGAAGAAGCTCCATTCTGTGGTGGATTTTAAAAGAACCATTATAAAAGTTTTGAAATTCTATCTATTTTAGCTGCTTGCTTAGAAATCTTGAGACTGTGCATGGTTAACTATGTACATAGCTAACACTTCCAACCTTTTATAGAAATGAAAGATTAGTATATTTTTACTCTATTAGATTTTGTTTTAATGACAAATAGACATACTGCAAAATATACCAATCTGAAACACCACTAGAAACACAGGAATAAAGAGAGATCATCTACATAAATTCGTTACTCCTTTTTTCCCTTTACACACTGACAATAAGATTAAAGTTTTCCTCATGCTTCAAGTAAACGAGTGTTCCTGAAAATAAAAATTACCCTGGTCATCAGAACTGAGGACACAGAAAATGGGCATGGATTGAGTGGTGGACATTTCCTACTTGGATGTCTCCAAGGTTTTTGGTAGGGTTTCTCACAGTCTCCTCCCAGAGAAATTCTTGTATGACAGGCTAGACAAGGAGTCTGTGCAGTGGATGGGGACTTGGCTGCCTGGCTGTGCTTGGACGGTGGTGATAATCAGCTCCTCTGGAAACTCAGGACTTGTCACCCCCAGGTGGTGTCCCCCTGGGATCAGTATGGGGCCCAGTGCTGTGTGATATCTTCGTGTGGAAGTGGGACTCAAGTGTATCCCAACAAAGTTCACCAATGATTACAAACCAAGTGGGGAAATAAACACTTCAGAGCTCTGCAGGAAGGCCTGGAGAGACTGGAGGAGAAGCACTGCGCATCAGAACATATAATTCAGGAGTACAGCACTGGGATCTGCCCATTTGCATAGGAGATCTGTGGAAAGGCACCTGCAGGTCCTACTGGACAATAAGCTCAACATGAGTGAGCAGTGTGTTGCTGCAGCAAAGAAGCAAGTGGGATTCTCACTTGCATCAACCATGGCATCACCAGCAGAGAGAAGGAAATCATTATCCCACTCTATTCAGTGCTTGACAGGCCACACCTGCAATACTGTATTCAGTATTAATCCCTGCTATGGAAAACGTTCTAGACAGGCTGGTGATGTTCCAAAGAAGGGCAACAAAAATGAGGCAACAAAGATGATCAAAGGACTGGGAAGCCTGTTGAGGAAAGTCTGAAGGAAATGGGTTTGTTCAGCATTAAGAAAAGAAGGCTTGAAGAAGACTTTCTTACTATGTTCTAACATTTAAAGGGTGACTGTAAAGATGGAGGCTCCTTCTTTCCAAGGAGTCATGTGGAAAAGATGAGGGGTAATGCACACAAATTAGTCCTGCAGAGATCCCATTTAGGCACCAAAAGAATTCTTTACAATGGGAACAACCAGCCATTGGAATTATCTTCCCAGAGGCTACTCTGGGAAATTTTGTTAGATTCCCCAAAAATGGACACTTTTAAGATTCAGTGGGACAGGGTGTTGAGCCATCTTGTCTGGACTGTGCTTTTGCTGTGAAATGTTGGACAAGGAGTTCCCTTTCCAACCTGGTATTCCAAGACTATGATTCTATGATTGAAAATCATTCTCTCTCTTACAAGAAATGCTTTCACCCTGGAAGAGTGTGATAAAATCTCTGGGACCTATTTCTCCCTTCTCTCCTGGGATACAAACACCTACTTTCAAAATAAAATAAAAACAGTCCTCCAAGTTTTACATTATTTCTTCACTTGTCCCACATGTTCTACTGAAATTCTATTCACCTCTGCCCAATTCTTGGTTTTTCCAGTTTTCTAGCAACATATGAACCTGGAAGTGGTTCTGCAGCTACATTATTTCTAGAGAAATAATTATACCTCACTTCATTTTCTGCTTGGAACTCATTTTCTAGCATGTTAGAAAATACCGTTTGTACAAGAGTAGTTGTCTACTTGGACACATTTCCAGTCCTCCATATCTCAGATTTGCATCTTTCCCAGCCTCATTGCCATTGTCACTGTATATGTATATTTTTATTTCATTTTTTTATGTGTGCAGTTTTTCTACTTCACTGTGTTGAATTTAGACTTAAAGACTTCTGACCATTTCATCAATTTATCAGGATCAATTTAAATTCACAAGTTGTCCTCTGAAGGGTTTGAAGCACTCATCGGTTTACTGTTGAGTGTCAAGGCCAATAAGTCACCTAGGTTGTTAATGAAATCATTAAAAACACAGGACATAAGACAGATCTCTGCAGGGCCACCCACATCAAGCATTTTCCTTTTTTCTTGACAGCAAACTGTTGATAGCTGTTTAAGCTTAATAATTTCAACCTTATGTGAATCTGCCTGTTGGTATTTTAAACCATTCCATATGACACTGAAAACTAGAGAAACATAGCTCTCCATTAAAATATATTTATAAATTGCAAATAGATGAATTGCCTGTCCTATAGAAGTTCATTTCTATTGCACATGAAATGTTGTCTGGAAAGAAAAAGACACTGAGCAATCTATGAGAACACAAATTCGGTCGTAACGTGACATTTTCACCCATATTTTCTTCCATCTCTGTATTCTGTACAGATAATTGCATAGCAAAATGCTTACTTTTCACATTCCAGCCAGTCAGCCATTCTATTATTGTTCTCATCACTCATACAACCTTCAAAAAGTGTTAACAACTATCAGCCATCTCCTTCCTTTTCCACACCTGAGGCAAATATACGTTAAAGTCTTCTTCCATTATTAATTCAGTTTTTTATGGAATAAAGATCACTTTAAACTGAAATCTTTACAGTTTTCTATTTTAAATGTTACGTTTCCTGTCATTCTGAGCAAGTGAAATGTTGGACTTTTAGAAAGAAAATCAAATTACTTTTATTTTCTTCTATATCAAGACCAAAATAATCTTGAAAATCTTCCTTGGTGACTAGAATTTTTTGTTTTCACTGAGTTGTGGTCTATTTGTCTTAATTTGACTTGAAAATTAAACCAACGTATTTTTACAAATTCCAGAATGATATTTTTTTCCTACTTATATCGTCATAATGTTTCTTTAAAAAGCAAGGAAACAAAATGTATTATTTCATAAAGCTGAAGATATGATCCACAAGCCCATTACCAATTTGTTTGCTTCCTTAGACAAGTTTAGACAAGTTTAGACAAGGCTGTGGGTGGCCTTGAAGGTGATGATAGAGACCTTGAATGTAGGATGCTTCATGAGTAGAACAATATGTTGAACAGGTGACAGATTTATTGGGTAGACACTACTTCTTCAGAATACTGCAGTATTCTGCAGCTGCTGAGGTGGTCAGGCAGTGGGAACAGGTTGCCCAAAAGAGTTATGGATGTCCTATCCCTGGAAGCGTTCATGGCCAGGTTGGATGGGCCAGTGGAAGGTGTGTCTGCCCATGGCAGGAGGTTGGAACCAGGTGGTCTTCAAGGTCCCTTCCAAAGCAAACCAATCTATGATTGTATGATTCAGGGTACCATGGGGAATTTGCGTGCTATGGGGCATTTCTCACGCCAGAGATGATGCAGCTGGGAATAACTGAAGGGAGTCCATGATCCATCAGAGAGGAAAAAGGTCCTAGCCTTACTAGAAATGAAATCACACTGATACCATTGCATTGACAGTTTGTTGGTATTTCTTTGAATATTTCTACTGCAAGGGCCTCACAGGAATTCACACTATTTTAGGAAATCTGAGGACAGTAAGAGCTGTATGGATACAATTATGGTCTGGAGGTAAGACAGCTTTTCATAGAAAAAACAAACACTTCCTCAAAATAAAAATCACTGAAAATCAGTATTCTATTGGAAAACAAACAACAAAAAAACACCATCCCTAAACCAACTTTAACTGAATGATGGAGGCTTATTTTAGCTTCCAGACTTTGGGGGTGAAGGTGAGTGGGTGGGAATTGGTAATCACTTTTAATATATTCCTTTGTCACTAATATGATAACATTATCATCCTAATGAGTTTCACCAGTCATATCATAATATGTTTCTGAAAGAGAAAAGGCATATTTCAGCATGTGTTATTGAATTGCCAAATTTTATCTCACATTGTTAGAACCAAAAATTTATAATAAAATTTGACAGGTTCACTCTAGAAGTAATTTTCTGTTTAAATTTGGCAAATTAATTTCATGATATATTAAGAGTTTGTTTGTCACACATGTTTAGTACAACTCATTAATCTGATAAGACATTCAGTAACTTGAAAGGAATGTGATATTGTGCTTTATTGATGTGATACCTCATCAGGATTTCATAATTTCTGAGGAATGTCTGCTTGATCTAATGTAATTTGGATTTTTTCAATTTTTTTTTTAGAAGGCAAAAGATAAACTTTGTTCTCTTCTTTTTTTTATGAGGAGGAAATGTTTCAGGGCAAAAAATACGGAACTATAGAATATTTTAAAAATAGAATGATTCAACAAAATCTAAATATTTGGTGTTATCTTTTCCTGCAGAAAATACTCCCAAATAATTTTTAAAATAGAAAATCAGAGGAGAAATTAAAATATTAAACTTGAGGGCTAGTTGGACATTTGAAAAACTTTCCAGTGATGAGTTTTATAATCTTGTGGTTCCAGAAAATGTATGCAGGAAAGGATTGACAGATTGAGTATAAGCTCTCTTTCACTATTTTATTTTATTTTATTTATATTATTTATTTTATTTTATTTTTTATTTTTTTTAATAGTGCTAAGATGATTGGGGTTACCTTACAGATGCACAATGACATGACAATTCCTTCGAGTACTTACAGTTTGATTCCTTGCACCTTCAACCTGCAACTTCTGCTACAACTGCCTGGAGCAGTATTGATTTAAATTTGTCTATGACAATGCATGTGGTTGCCTCCACAGGGTGGATTTGTACTCATTAGTGCTTAACTAGAAAAAACATCACAAATTAAGACTTTAGAGTAAAAACTGGGTGATTCTCTGTGCTTCACTGATTTTGGTTGACTTCTGAACATCTCTCTATACACATGAAATTGCCAAATCAGTGTTCAGCAGCAATGAGGGGCTCACTGGATACCAGTGAGTATTCAGAAAAGATGAGTGAATGTAAGATAGAAGAAAAACCATTATTACTTTCCTCCAATGCGTAAAAGCCAGTATTTCAAAATAAAGATTTTAAATACCCTTCTTTAACAATTTGTAGTTAAAAGTGCTGCAGTTCTAAAGACTGCATTAATTCCTGTGGTTTTTGCAATCCTTAACCAGTAGAAGGTAAAACAGTTCCTATGATGTTGTGATAGCAACCATCCAGAAAGCCTCATCAAAATTTAGCAACATTTAATGGCCCCTATTGTCACGATTGAGATACAAGAAGAGTGAAGATGTAAATACCTAAAGCCACAAAAGTTTACAGTACCTAAATCCATATTAAAGAGATAATGACAGTGACATTAATACAGAAAATGCTTTCTGAAGGCTGTTAGGGAAATTCCAAGATAAAACTTTCTAGCTCCTGAAAACAGGCAAAATTTTGCAACTATTTTAAATAAAGGGGTTGTTATATTATTCATGTCCCATGTAGACTGTGCATTTTTATTTCTGTAAAGGATTTATAAATTAAGAATTTCTGTTCATCTTAGCTATTGAAAAACATTGTAAAACTTTAAAGAAATTTATTTATGATTTTAAATTCAAAGCAGAGTCCTATCAAACCCAGATGGTAGAATGTTCAAAAAACCAACATAGAAAGCTATTTATTTATAAGATTTCCCAGTAATATGGAGATTTAAATTTTGTAACATGTGACAAATGAACATGCTTTAGAATTCCCTGCTGTGGTTCTGGACTACTTTTTTGTAAAAGGTAACAGTATTTTATATTAATGTGATATGAAATTATGTTAAAGTCATGCTTCATCTTGTTTTTCTTTTCTCTCTTCTTCACAGCTAGTAATATATAGATAAAGTATCTACAAACCTTGCTATGGATTACATAATCTTTTTCAAAGCTATCCATCATGTGGTTCTAGCAAACAACAAAAGTTTTAATTCATATCACGTTTCCTACAGCGCTACCAAAAGATTAGTGCCTGCAAACAGTTCCCTATTTCTCTGGAGTCATCTTGGCTATTACCTGATATTAAAGCTGCGTCTTATATAACACAATAATTCAGGCTTTGAATATAGTGCTAAGAAGAAATAGGTAAGTTCTAAGAGGACTTTTTCCCATTTCAAAATGCCCATTTAAAAGAAGTGAGATGCTTCAGTCTCTGAAGATATGCACCTCTTTCCACTAACTACAGAAACAGCATAGTTTACTACTTTAGACTAAATTTTTTGGTAGCTAAGGCTAGATGAAATCAATCTCCTAGCACTCCCTAGTTCCAGAATACCCAGAACACTATGAAATGTGCTAGCAGCCCCTCTGTTAATCTGTGCTGCAGAATCAGCAAAAATCTGTATTAAAATTAATGCATTATCAATCTATCTTGCAACTTTGAATGCTCTGGATTTACCTTTATCATGTCAAAGGAAAGGGTTTTAGAAAATCTGGATGTGGAAGATGAAGAAGGAAAAGAAAGCAACCAAAAACTCATGAAGAATAGGAACCACTTTAGATATAGATTCTGAAGACACTCTTTAGGAATTATATGTTTCACAAGTGGCTTCTGTGGCTCAATTTGCACTACTTTATTGTTTATGTTTATGGTTTGTTCAAGATGAATTTCTGCTTTTCTTCATCCATTGTGTGTATATATTTCAAGCACTAAATACCAGTAGATATCTCTCTGTTTGCATTCCTCAGCAAAGAATTTTTCTAAGCTGGCATCTTAGGAACAGGATGGTTGAATCCAGAAAAAAAAAAGGGAGATTATATTCTACAATTAAGTTCATATGGAAACATGAATAACCTAACTCCTTCATATAAATATAGCAGGTCCAATATTCAAAATATGATTTCTTGAGTAGTTCAATTTACCAAACCACCTACTCTTACAAAAAAAGCATTTATTCCTTTTCCTTATTTTTCCTCTGCCTATCTCTGCTGCTGTTCTAGCAGTATGGTCACAATTTCATGTGAGTCCTGATATGTGTACCATCTTCCAGATCACCAGCTCTAAGGAAGAAAAAGTATTTACCTTCCTTGTGGTTCATTTCCTTCCAGGTTAATTAGCTGCATTTGTTCGTGGCTGGTGTAGGAAATAGCTGGGGCAGTGAAAACTGTTTGCAGTGAAAACTTGCATCTGGGTGTGATAGGGGCTTTCCTCTTTCAGTGGAGGCCAACACTTTGATTATCTCACCAACTTGATTGGAAATGCAAGTTGTGGCTTCATGGCCAGTTTAGCACAATCCAAGATCAGGCTGCTGTATATTCATACCATCTCCCTTGTGTCACTATTGATGGTTATGCAGCCTAGAGCTATGCCAGCAAATAGCAAATGACTAGTTTTCTACATTAGTGTCTGTATAGCTCTCCAGAGAGTATAAAACATAAGTAAGATAACCTAGAATTTACGACTTGTGCTTGTAAATGTGGCTTATTTGATTCAGAAAGCTCCTAAAACTGGGGCAGAAATACTGGAAGCTTACTTGTAAGATCTCAGCAGTGTTTACAGGACATGTATCAGTGTGATGACAACATAAAAGGTCCCTGTGGCACTGTAAACTTTCAGTGATGCCACAATATTAGGACACTAGACAGCTCTGCTATTTACAATTCTGGTTTAGCAGTGTATGGGATCGATGACTGAAGAACAGGGAGGATCTTAGCACTAGTAGCATAGGTAGCTGGGAATTACACATTTTCTGAAAAATGTAAAGTTGCAAAATTGCAATTCCTCCCCATGTACCTTTCTTCTCATCAGTTTTATCTTCCTTAAAAATTTCTTTATAAAAACTAAAACAAGAAAACATAAATGAAATGCAATAGCTGTAACTCATCCTCTACTTATACACATATTTTTCTGCTGATTTTCTTCCACAAAAGTTTGACTAATAAAAATCTAATTTATTTCTGCAGGTAACTGAAATTTAACAGTTTGTGCTGCATGAAGAACATGTGTAACAATGTGCAGTGTACAACAACTTGAAACCATGGCTGACTTTCGCCTTATCTCTGGGTGTGCCAGGATGTATGAAACTTTATTGCTTTGCTGACACACAAATGAAACTTCATTTTAATCATAATATTATGGTGGTATTTGTCTGACTCAAGTATTATTAGACAGCAGGTCTATGGCTTAATCTCAGCTCCCTCCCATTGCTAAAGATCTTAAAGACAAGTGGGATGAATCATCCTCTGTTGTGTCTCAACTAAATAAGTTAGACTAGCTTTGAGATCATGTCTTACTTACCTAGCAAAAGCAGAATAAGAATAATCTGTTGACTGCAATGAACTTTCTTTAAGTGAGTGGCTTCCTTATCAGTCAGTAATTTCATGTATACCAGGTAAGTTTTTGGAGTGTACTGGGTAATGCTAATTCTCACTTCATCTGGAGAAATTGTATCACTTCCTATTGATTTAAACCATCAGAAGAGTCTCCTATACCAGGTGAAATTTGCACTTTTCTGGTACAGGAAAAGGAGGGAATTTAGGAGTAGACTGATGTCAGAGTATATTGCCACTATCTCTTGTTACCAACACTCCTGCAGCTTTTGCTATGCTGAACACTGTACAATGCAAAGTTTCTGCTTGCACTTTACCCTAGATATAAACAAAACTTGGATGCACTAGAGAACTAAATGTTTCATAGTTGGTGGTATTTAATAAGTCACGACTATCTACTGAGTGTGTTGAAATGTCACTTTCAGCTGATAGTTCAGTAATATGTGAAAGGTTCTCAAAGGTTAAAACTTAAGACTGCAGTTACCTCTGGCTTTTCCAGGAGAGGGGTTTATTCTTAAACCTCTGAAAACCTGAAAAATGAGATATCTGTTTTGCAAATGAACTCAACTTTTAGATCAGCGGGGCATTGTATTAGCTGCTTAATGGGATTTATGGAATGCTGCCTCTGCAGTTTATGAGCTGAGGCTTATAAAAAGTGGGTAATAATGAGTGGTTTCGATTACATATATCAAAAAATCAATGTCAACACTTTTAAAAGAAAATAAAACATTGCTCAACTCATGCATGTAGTATCCAGGTTGAGTACAATTGCTTCATACTGAAACACCTGTGGGGCGGTTCTTTTTTACAAGCAAAATGAAGTGCATAAAGAAGATCACAGTTAATTGCTGCCTATTTGAAATGGTGGTTATATAAAGTATCAGAAGTTCCTCTGCATTCAAATAATTCATTTTGGACTTACTCGACCTTATTCTTTTAATACAAAGGAGGAGAAAATATCCAGTATTTTGCATGAACACCTGGGAAATGTAAAGGCCAGCTGACTCCACAGCGCTTTGTCAAGGCCAATACTTTAAATACACTATCAAGATTTCTGCTCCAGAGTGAGTTTTCTAACTCACTGATATCAGAGCTGAAGTTCTAAGAAGCACATTGTCACCAACAGCCAGCACACCTTATCACACTCCTAAGTCAGAGGGGACTATCCATTGTAGTGTGTGCCTTCAGCACTGTCACCTTCTGGGTAATCTCAGCTTCTCTTTAGGTGCTTGTGCCACAAATCGCTCAGGAGTGGCAGCTCTTTTGTGAGCAGGGGTGTACATATCCACACGCAGAGCAGCATCCCCTCAGTTCTCCCCCTGCAGCCACAGGAGACTGAGGGTTGAATGGCTACAGAGTCTCCACTCAGCAAACAGGTCTGAATTATAAAGATGGGAAGAAAGAGACCCTTCATGAGCTTCTATATGCTGAAGTGGGGTCTTTTTCCCTTGTTGCAATATATAAATGCAAATGATGTGTTTAAAAAATAAATAAAATTTGTAAGTAAAATAATATAAAAGATAATTATATAATATATATAATATATTAAATAAAATCATATAAAATTTAAAACATTTATAAATTTTATAAATTTAAAGAATAATTATCTTTTTATCTGTGCTTGTGCTTTTATCTCTGCTTGTGCGCAAGTACAGTGGTTTTTAAATTTTTTTTCTTATTTTTAAGGCATCCTCAAGACTATTCCAGAATTAATGAAATGCATCTCTAAATGATGTTTTTTATTACAAAATATTCACAATAGACAGATTAAAATTTCTATTCTAAAAACCAGAATGTTTATATTGAAACCTGTTGTTTAGTTTATTTTGTTGCCCACTGCAATAAATGGACATAATTAACCATAAAATATCTTATTTCTTTTGAAAATTATATATTTATTACATTAAAAAATACACTAAGTTTGGAAGCAATTTTTGAATTATTTAATAGAGATATCTTCTTTCCTAGAAATTAATATGCCAAACAATGTAGTTGTCCTATTATAGAATATTTCTAGAATATTAGAATTATTCTTTTACCAAAATAAACCCTTTAACTGAAATAATGACATTAAGAATGTCTGCATTCTCAAGAGGAGGAGTGGGGGGAAGGGTAAAAAAAAGATGTAAAAAATTCTTTGAATACCTGCGAGCTGTTTGATTTAATTAGATCAGAGTCTGGTGATTCTTTATGAATGAAATGAAGTTTCACTGACTGATTGATTGCCTGTAAATTACATTTCATTGTCTTTTTCACTTTCTGTTATAAGAATGAAGAACTGAATTAGCAGAATTATGAATCTCAAATAAAAGAAATTTAACTTCTCCTCTTGATGGAATATGATATTTGCAGAGAAAATGACATCAAGAGAAACATTTTTTGGTGTTAGAGAGCACTTTTGAAGTTTCTTGAGAAGTCATCATGTGGTATTTATATGTTTATCTATAGCAAAAAAATTCCAAAATCTAATTATTGCACTTAATTTGATTCAATTTTTAAAAATATCGTTATTCTATCTTTATAACAGATTTTAATTATCTAGAAGAAATAGGATAGGAGTCTTTAGGTGTATATTATTCAAATTGAAAAAATAAAGAATATTTAGAAATTCCCAAGAAGAGGACTATGTTAAATTGAAAATATGAAATTATGGGAATTTATGTAGGAAGGACTTTTCCTGCTACCTCCTGATACTCCTCTGCTTAGAGGTCTATCGGTTTATACAGAGATCTATAGCTTCTATGTTATACTGGACATCTGTATCCCATGGATAATCCACTATAAACATTAAACTCTAGTCAAATCCCTTCCAGTGCCCAGACTGACTCCCCAACATGGGTCATACTTTCTACATTTTTTATTCCTGAAACATTTGACTCCACTGTGCATTTAAGCCTAACTTTACCAGACTGCATCGTATCAGTAGATGATCCTTTATACCATTCATCATCCCTCTGAAAACTTCATCATATTCCTCCTTTCTGATAACTGATAAAACTGTCAAACAGTCTCAGGTCAGAAATCAGGTCCTGAAGGATTGCACTGGAACATGTTTCCTCATGCCAATTTCATATTTTGCAGTTGGATTTGGAAGCCTGTCAGTTCTGCAGATTTCAGACCATTTCATGTGTCATATGAATTTTGTGTCACTCTTCTACAGGACTTGTCATGTTACTTATTCAAGTGGAAATATTGTAATTTTTATTGCACCTCCCTAGAGCTTAAAGGAAACTTGAGTTCTACATTTTCAGAGCTTTCACAGCTTCCTTTTACAACTTCTGCATATTAATTCTTTTTCTATTCTAGAATTACAGAGATGAGACAGAACCAAAATTTTCTCTCATGAAGGAGAAGTGATTTCAAGCCCATCAATTACTATTCATATCATGTTACATTTAAAAGGTTAGAGATGTAGGTGAAAGTGAATGCTGTACAATGTATTATGAAAACAGAGCTTTTAATTAAGAGCTTTTATTTAATTGTCACTTACCAGTTTAAAATTTAAAAAAAAAAAAAGTGAGTTCTTTTCTGTCTCCTCTTTCTCAAGCTTCACAATCAAGCAAGCACAGCCTCTAGATGGAGGGAACATACTCATTTTGCTTGTTTTAGTTTTCCCCAAGCTCAGTCCAGGATATAAGGGAAAGCTGCCTTTACATGCTTTCCATGAACATTCATGATACAGAAGCCCTGGGAGGATTCTTTGACTCACATCAAAAATCAGCAATTTCTTTACCTCAAATGTTTACTTGGGTTATTCTGGGACACCACTTCTCAGAGAGCAGAAAGTTGTCTGTGTGGTCCCTTGGGTCAGGAAGACTCCAAAGAACACTGTTCAGATTGTTAAAGCCTGATTTTTATATTGACCTTTCTCAATCTTTAACATTTTTGTGTACTTTCTCATATTAAAATTACCAGAGAAAAATGATTAAACCGTCCACTCCCACCCCGATTTACTGGGACAGTTCATTTAGAAAATCAATAATGAGGCATAATGAGGACCTTGTAGCTCTCAGTCATCAGTTTTTGTCTAATCCCTTTTTTATGGACTCATAACTCACCAAGCCAGAAGAATCATTATATTTCCTTAGAACCTCCTACATGAGACACACTGCAGAATTTCAACCAGTGTTTTCTAAATCAAACACTTATTACCTAGTAGAAGTAAAGAACAATGTAAAAAGAAAATTTTGCTGCTGTGCTGTGACTATGGGGTATGAATGAAATCATCTGTCTGTAGAATAATACTGAATAATCCAAAATTCCCTTCTTCTCTCCACCTTCTGCCACCATTGCTAACCAGAATGGGTAGTATAAGTTACCGTGCCAGGAGCACATGGAAGATAAATTAAAGTTACAATATGGCAGGCAATTCTCTCAGTTGACGGAAGAGACAGAATCTGTTGGTTATGCTAAACTTCTTTCCTTATGTTTTGCTGGTTTTATCATTGAATCAGAAGTTGACTGTTAGTCTTCAACACCAAATTTTTTAGCATACCTGTGTCTGAATGCCTTTCATCTAGGAAATGCAAACATCTTTAGAATAAAAACCTTGAGGCAAAGACTCAGACTTATCAGACACAGAAAGACAGTGATCCCAGCATGACCGTAACAGAGGGATTATCTTTAGCTATAAAATATATATGTACCCAAACATATTCACTTGTTTTTCCAAAATGAAATTGTAAAGTTTAATTCTTTTGAAAATAGAATTTTTAAAAAAATCAGATTTCTGTCCCAGTTCAGTGGTACTTTTTCATGGAAATAATCAGTTCTGCAACCAGTCTTCCAATGAACTTAGATAAAATGAAATTATTCCATTGGAGTGTGAAATTATTCCAATATATCTTATTGTTCATGGAAAAAGGTTAGTTTTAATTGTTTTTTATTGTATGCATATTGTGGAAGATCCAAGATTAGGCAGTATGTCAGCTCAGTGTAAATAAAGAACAATTCCAACACAAAAGAAATTGTTACTTGTTTCTTGTTCCCCATCTCATGAATAGAAGAGAGTAATATTTCAAATGTGGGTAGAAAAAAAATTTTTGCTCTTCTGTGGACAAGATGTATTATCTCATTTGGGTTTTGATATTGCCAGTATAGGGCATAAACTTATATACTGTTTGTAAATTTATTTTAATTTAAAAACCAATTTCACATACAATTTAGCATTGAGATATAACATAATTACATTTTGTTCTTACATCTACAAAGTGCATGTCCACATATTGACTGTTATTTATTGCTATACACAAGGAGAGGAAGTTTTCTGCTTCTAGTTTTTAATTTAAGGTTGTAGTAAAAATCTTCCTGCTTTCTATGTAACCACTGAAAAGGCGATAAAGCACTCATTACTTTTAATAGGTTCTGTTAATTCAATAAGTGTCTAATTTTAAATTGGCCCATGTGCAGCCTGGTTCCTGTAAAGAGATGAACAAGGATTCAAACAGTTAAGCCATGGGCAAGGCCATCTTTGAATCGAGAGAATTTCAATAGTCTTTTTGAATGTATTCAAAATCAGTAAACAAACAGTCACTTTAAAACTAAATACTATGGCTCCATGTAGGAAAAAACCTTGTTTTTTGTTTCTTCCAGGAATTAACAATGTCCTGCAGTTCTTTCCCAAAATAATTTGTTCAGTTCTGCTGCAGAAGCCAACGAGTAGCAGAGCAACAGAAGTCTGTTCTTCCTGACATTTCTGAAGGGTCCAAGGAAGAGCAAGTTTCAAAAATTTTATTCTGACTAACCAAGATCGTCTTGTCATCTAAGAAACTATTATAGTACCAAGTGTATTTATATTTTATTATTATTATTATTATTTATTTATTATTATTATTATTATTATTATTATTATTATTATTATTATTATTATTATTATTATTAAACATATAGGTATAACAACAGCTAGGAGAATTTAGAAGGCCTATTCCTCAACTTTTCATTTTGTACTTGCCACCATTTCTATTTAAACTGCATCTTAACCTCACTTTTTAAACATGCTGGAAACTCAAAGCAACCCTTGATGATAAGATATAAATGGAGATCAAAGTAAGGGATACAGCTCTTGGGGGAAAACATGCAAAAAAGATGCTTTAGTGATGGTTTAATGAAAATAGTTTATTAAATGACAGCTGTAAGATCTTGTCCTTTCTAAAACTCAGACCCTTTTATTCAGGAACTTAAGGGGATTTTTTTTTAAACCTCACATGGACCCAGATACCCAACCCCAGAGAGATTTAGCTAAGTTAGACATCTACTACAAGTTATGCCTTCCACATTTACCTGTTCATGTGGATTTAAAGGGTTTGAGAGGACCTTACATTTAAGGGCATCAGTTTGTAAACAGCCTAAACATTCAACTGTACATAGATAGTGATAATAAATAGGTTTATTCAGCTGGAAGGAGCAAAGATGCAGTAAAAACCAATTATCTTAGATGTGAAAAAGGAGCAACATGTACTTCACAGGCATATCTGGCACTAAGGAAGCCAAAACATTCTCTTTGTAAGGGTTTTGTGCCTTATTAAAGTGAGAAAAGACATCTACATGCTTTTTCTTTCTCTGTCAGTTTTATGATATCCTGCCTCTTGTTTTTGATACAGTTAATACAACAGTGACTTGGACAAATGCTTTGTGATGTAATATTGTAAATGTTTATAACTGCTTAGAAGAAAAAAAAAAGTTCTATAAATTTCAGCCCTACAGGCTATCAGGTCTGCAAAAGAAATTTAATAATTTTTAAGGCAATGTTATCCAGACAGGAGTTTATTTATCAAGTTTTTCTTGATTATGGTATTTTCAGAAAGGGCAATAAATCCCTGGAGGCTCCTGAAACACATGGGAAGTGATAGGTTTTCCTGTTTTGCTGCAATTTTCCCAATGTGGGCTGCAGTTAATAATCTGGAAGCATAGTTACATAGATCAGTTCCTTATAATGCGAATTTATTTTCTGCTTTTCAGAAAAACCAGTAAAGCTGCCTGAACAAATTGAAAGTCCCTTTCATTAAAAAATTGAAAATGTCACCATTTTTTTTCATTTTCTGAATTTTATACTTCAATGTTTTTTCCCATTTATTTATTTATTTATTTATGTCTTCATAGTTTGTTTTACTAGGGTTGTGTTTGAAACCCTTTACAACCTGTCTCTAGTATTAATCAGAAATGGGTTTTTTTGTCATTTTGTCAGCTTTTTCTCAAGGAAAGATTATGCCGAAAAGAACCCAATTAAAAAAAAAAAAGTTTCATTTGTCATAAAAACCTATCTACTGTCAACCAGAAGTTTTAAATTAAGATTTTTGGGTTTTACTGACTGCTGATTATGAGTTGTTTTTGTTCTAGTAGAAGAAGAAAATGCATTGGTAATGAAATGCTGAGAGAGCTTTTCAAAGACTTCAGCTTTATCTTAATTTTTACCTGTGCAGCTCCAATTTCTACATACTGCTTTTGTATAGTCAATCTCCATGTGAGACTGCAATTTCAGCTGCTGCTTTCGACACAGCTTCATGAGTAAGTGGTATGAGCCACAAGCAGTTTGACTAAGCCATCACTTCTGCATATTGCTCTTTTTGTGTCAGGAAGGAGCCAACACGCAGCGTACCCACTGCCTGGCACAGAACATCTTCTAAGAGGTTGTGGTGAGGATACCAGCTGTACCTAATCGTTTGAACACAGGTAGAGAGTTCCATTTCTCTCGTAGAGGAAGCAGTTCCAGTCAGTGGTTCATGTTTGCAATAGGTGAGCCCTCTCTGTAAAACCAGAGTTTGTAAGGACCACTACCACCAATTTTTGTACCATGCTATAAAAATTTTTGTCATCCAAGTTCCTACAGAGAAGAAGTTGTGTAAAAACAAGTAGGCTGCTGTTCTCAATGAGGATTTCAAATAATTTGGAAGGTTTATGGAATATTTTGATAAGAAGAAATGGTTTAATATTCTAAGAAATAGTACCACATGATATAACAAGCTATCACTCCATCTCTTAGCAGCATTTGAACCTTCAGATTTGCTGGTTTGCGTGCAAGTTTTTCTCCATGTAAAGGGCCAATTTCTCTTCAAATTACTCTTTTCTTCTGTAATCAGTAAAAATGATTCTGTGTATGTATTTTTATTCCTCCTTCACAGAAAAGGCAGAGAAAGTGAAAATTACATGCTGAGACACATTTTTATTTTATATTCACATACAAAATTCCAGTAAGTCACACACCTTGCATATGTATAACCAAGAGATCCTTTTGTGATTCCTGCCCTTTTCCTATAATGGGTGCAGAGGGACATACATGAGTAAATTTTATGCTTGGCTTCTTTTAAAAGTGCATATAAAAAGTAGCAGTAAATTGAAGCCCACAGGGTACTTTCTACATTGTACTGTAAGGCAGTTTCATTGCATACCACTCATGAAAATTGAACTTGATATAAGCTATAATTATGACAAAAGCAAGTGAGGGTGTGATCCTCACACTGAGTATTCTTCCCCTTTGTCCTTTTAGTCACCTTTAATATCTAGGGACATGTTTCATGCCAAAGGTTTTCACATATTGTGGAAACTCATTAATTAGTTAATAATATATAAATCTTGCCCTACATTAAGGGTGCAATCACCCAATGGGAAACCAGAAATATTGAGGATGCTAAAGGTTTAATTGAGACCTTCATTCTAATAATACTCAGCGACACTAATATTTTAATCTATTTAATTAGACTCATATCACAGTTTATAAAGTACTCTGATGATCTAAAATTCATCAATTTCCTAATCATTCATGTACAAGTTGTTGCTTTGTTTTGAGAGACATGAAAATAACACCATTTTTTTTCTATTTCAACATAAACATCTTTTCAATCCTTGCTCAGTCAGATTTAATAATTTTATTCCTCAAACAAGGAGGAAAGAACCTGGACATTAGACTTTTCATCTGCTTTTTAAAAATACAATATTTTGGCAGTACTTCAAGACTCCTAATTTCAGAAGTCTAGGCAGACATTTTCAATTACTAGAACATAGTAGCTTCAAATGTCTGCTTGGATAGTAAGCAATAATACTGCCTAATAAAATCACAGGTAATTTCATATTTTTATATACCTTCAAATAGAGGTTTGTGCCATTGCATAATCAAGTTGGAGCATGTACAAGATATGACATGGTGTGGGACCAATGTTTTCCATTGCTCCTACTATGCAGGAACCTTGGAGAAGATTGCTAACATCTCAATATAAGAATAAATTTATTGTCTAAGTCTATAGACTTTGTTTGGTTTCTTTGGTTGTTTTTGATTGTTTTAAAAAGGAAATAAATTTAAACCTGTTATGACTGTGAAGAAAGCCTGAAACTATAACTGAGGCAACAATGCTCCCTCATAATTTTCTGAGTGCAACAATAACTTAGGGAAGACAAATACACTTGGTTCAAAATCTACAATACTTGAAATGGCAATTCAGGTTCAAAGGGAGGCACTTTTCATAAAGCAGAAAATTAATAGTCCATATTAAGAAATGCCACTCCTTTAACTCTTAACGACCTTTTAAATTTGATTCTTTCATATTATTATATGTCATTTTTATTATTATTTTCATGATACCATGAAGCTGTATATATCTGAAACACATTGTATTTATATAGAACTTAAAAATAATTATTTTTTCCAGCACTTGTATTGTCTCAACACAATTCCAGGTGCTCATCCTTTAAAAAAGGTAACTAGGCTACCCAAGTACATCCTCTAATTCCTTCATTCTGGTAATGGAGAGAAGTCAGAAGTCACTTAACTCTTTAGGAGACAATATTGCTCAACCTAACACAAGTATGTCTTCTCTCTGTAAGTAGTGGGAAGTCAAGCAGCAACAGAAGCAAGGCTCCATGTCTAATCTCAGCTGAGAGATCAATTAGAAGCACTAGATGCCTCCACCCACAAGTTGAAAACAAGTTCACATCACAGAAGAGATGGGGAAGTTTATGGGCTTACAGAAGTTTATGGGCTTACAGAAGTTTCAAGATAAAACAGGAATGTATAAAAGTACCTGAGGCGTACAGGCAATAGATTGCTATTCAGGACTTCGTCTCCAGTTAAATGTGATTTAGACTGAGTAGAGTTCTTTATGCACACCCACAAGTCTTGATTTAACTGTTTTCTGCTGTGTGATACAATAGAGTCTTGCATATAACACTAGATATAATGTGAAGCAGGTTTCACTTTTGATCATCTGCATCTGGGAAGAAATAGTCCATAGCAACTTCTATAGCTGTGCCATGGCACAGAAGCTATCTCCTCCTTCATGAATTCATCAGGTTCTTCCTACACAGTGTGTGCTAGGCGGTGACAGAGAAAGAGGCATTCATAATACAGTGAATAAATCTGTGAAATATAACACTAACTGTGAAAAAATATCAAGCAAGAATAAGCTACATGAATCTTATTTAATATGATACCTGAAAGGGCTTTGTATTAGGATGATGAAACACACAGTGCATTAGAATAAGATTGAAGACATTAAGACAGCAGAAATTGTACACAAATCTTGGCTGAGAAGGAGCAATAAGCACTAGGATGTGAATGAGAAACTGGGACAGAAGATTGTAGCTGGATTTCAGTCACTTGGTGTCAGTTTCACTTTATAGTTTGGTAAGTAAAACATCACATGTGCATCAGAGGTATTGAGTATCCTGCATCTAGCTAGTGTATTCATGATCTTGATAGAATTTAATATTTGAACTTAATCCAATCTATCTATCCATTTCTATAACTACCATCATCAACCTATCTGAATGTTGATGGTTTACTTTCTGCATGACAGCCTCCAAAAGAGGTTGCATATCTGACCAAATGTAGTTCTTACACATTTATACACAACGAGGTACTCTCACACTTCCTTTATGAAGGTGATGCAAACATTGCATGCTTCCCCACGCAGAGATCAGCTTCTGCTCTATTTCTTTGTCCATATAACTACTTGGAACCGATAGGAGATCTTCAGCTTCCATTAAATCAGTAAAAACATGGGGCTATTTAAATTCACATAGGCCCAGAACCTCAAATATTTTGAGTTGCCTTCTGGATATACACTGTGCATTTCTGCACTGTAAGTGAAGAACTGATGCTTGCATGACCTGACACAAGACATTTCATTGCATTTGTCATTCTCTTGCTTTGCCTCATATAGAATAAAAATTTCACTATTATTGCAATTTCTTAGAGCGTAGAGATAACCATTGTTTCTCTTGGTCTTCAAGAGAAACAATGTTCCTCAGGGGAACATAAACTACAAACTGATAAAAGAAAAGCAACAGCAGAAGTAATTTGTGTTTATTCAGCTCTTGGCATTAGTGACATTTTCATGGAAGACATAGACTCAGCTCTATACTAGTTTCTTTCTTCATAGAAAGGCATCTGCAACCACAGCCACAGCTTCAAAAGTCTACACCATTTAGAAAAGCCCAAGCTTGAAAAAGCTTAGTTATGAACTTTTGATGTAGCTCAACAGATTTTTGATTTTACTCAATGAATCATGCAATTTTTAACCAGATTTGGTATGCCCTTCATGGACTATGTTCCCATTTACTGCAACTTTAATAAAAAGAACAAATAAGGACAGCCCATTCTACAATATATATAAGAAAAAGAAAAATATAGATATTTTTCAAAATATGCATAATGAAATTTTTGAACTCAGTCTCTCTGGTTGTTGGGAAGGTAAACATATCTATAGTTGGCCAGGTTCATGACATTCTCTAGTAGCCTCTAGACATAATAATCCAGAAGTATTTCTTAGCCAGGAAAGTCTGGATGCAAAAACAACGCTGGGCCAGATAACTCTTTTGTATAATCTAGTACAAAGGATATAATACATTTTTATAGATACATACATATGCAGGAATAAAGTGTATTAACTTTTGAAATTTGGCTATTAATTCTAGATTTCAGTACAACTATTTAGGTAGACATAGTTTTATAATATGTGAATTAAACAAGCATGTAATGAAGAAATACAATATAAACACCCAACAACCTTTTCCATATACTATCGAAATTCAACTACAAAAAGAAAACCAAAAGAATTAAAAATAATCAAGCATCACAGAATTATTTGAGCTGTTTGAATCTGACTGGGAGAAACAGAAAAGTCAAATAATGAACAACAAAAAAAATTCTGGAAAAGCTAATTTTGTTTTTAATTGGAGCAAAATAATGGTCCTGTTTCTTAGGAGAAGTCAAAAGAATTCTGATTACAAATGCTGGACTGAATGCTTCTTCAGTACTGAATGTTTCTTCAGATATTTGTACTAGCAGTGTGGCTAGTACAAATATCTCATTTGCTACACAGAGCACGTGTTCCTTAAACCCGCAGTAGAAGTAAAAATGAATTTTGGTGAAGAAAAGTGTTGTCTTTTCCAGGGTTGGTCTGATAAAAAGTCTATAAAGCATAGATACATGTAAATGGTTAACATGAAGGAATGCAAAATAGCACAAAATAAACAAAGGCTTTATTTCACCAGATATTTAAAGTAATCCTGTCCTGATCAAGGAGGCACATGGAAGAACATTCACTCTTTGCTTACTTTGTCTTAGTGATGTACAATATGTGACCCTAGAAATTGTAATTCCATGTGAAGGGTGCCAAAGCTTTGTGTGTTGGCGCTTCAACAAACTGACCCATGAGCTGAACTCAGCTTTCTGGTATGAATGAAAAATGCAACAGCTGTATTTGCCAAATGGGAGCTCTTTCAATATAAAATATGCAGGAAACAAAATCTTTGAGAAATTATTTAAGCTGCTTCATATGATAACATGGAATACCACAGAAAAATCATTAGAAAACAGAATTTTACTTTTACATTATTTTTCTTCTTAGATTTATTATAGCAAACTTTTTTCTCAGAATCCTCAGATTTGAATTACAAGCACTGATGTAAACTTTGGCAGACTTGGAGGAATACTATTTAAAATCCACACTCTAAGTATAAAGAAGTTAAAGGGACTGTAAGATTCCTGAGAACAGTCTGCAGTCCTTAATCATGTGGAACACATTCTGAAATCAATAAAATTAGGCAAGATGCATTGCACTAAAGTTACTTGTCATAAATGTCAGGTGACAGTGATAAAGAATCTTATACTAATTGACCACTTTCCCATACAAATATTTGACTCTCTCAAAAGTCTGGATATTTTCATACATAGTTAAGGCGACATAGATGCTTGCAAAAGACCAAATTGGAAATCAAAACTTAAACCATAATTCCACTGATATCATCTGAAAAATTCCTGTAACTTCAGCTTCACTGAGATGCCACTACTGGATATGCAGCTTCTCTGAAGCAGTTTATCTTTATTAAAAAAAAAAAAACCAAACACCAAAAAAAACCCAAACATTTCTTTGAAACTCGGACTATGAGAGTTTTTCCTTTAAGAAATTGAATATAGAGATCCTACAAACCAGATTAAGTATATAATACATCAGGAAAGGAACTCTTAATGAAAATATTATGTGTAAAAGCCTGCTAAAGGTGGAGGAATGGACCCAGTCAATTACAGGAAACCAGAAAAGCACTGAGTATCAAGAAATAAAAATCAGGCCAACCCTCAAATGCTTAATTCTTGGTTTACACATGGCAGCTCTTTCCTCAGTAGTTTTCACATGTTTCTAATATCTGATACAACAAGGTCTTCAAAGCTTCTGATATATATCCTAAATTTTTGTTCAGTGACAAATTTTAGTTTAAGAAGGAGTAGTTTAATACAAGTAGAATTGCAAGAACAAGGCCAACTAGGTGTTTTGGTAGTTATTATTAGAAGCTATTTTTTACCTTCAGTAATATTTTTCTCTGTATTCAAATAATTTATCTTTCTTTTCCTATTGCTTTCCAAATGGAAACATTGCCTATTTAATAATTTATAAAGAAGCAGGTACACTTACATATACTATCTTTTCAACAAAATACCATCAGAGAACTGTGGTGAAAAAGTTAGATGTAAAGAGGAGATAAAGAAAGCAGCAAAATAATGAAGTCATCAAATGTTTCACTTTTTTATTTTTATGAAATGTCTTCCAAATGCATGTAAAACTTGTTCAACATTATCAGCTGAGACTGCTGGATGCAGTGATGTTCTCTTCTGCCTTAATAATTCTAAGGTGTGACCACACTGTCAAGATTTAAATCCTCAGAATCCATTTCAGGACACAGATTTTTATCTCGCTGTTAATTGAGAGGCCAGGCCACCCACTGTTCTGAATCAGAGCCACTACACAACCTTTGATTAGAGTAATTCTGCTTTGCATTTAAATATTTATATACTTCCTGGACAAGAGCCTACAAGCAAACAAGAATAAGTGCCTATATTGGCAATTCTCTTTTTAAAGGGAGGCAAAACCTGAGTCCAGGTTTGGTTGTGTGCATATTTTGTTTTGAAAAAGAACGTAGACAGCATCATGCAAGGAGAAGGCACAGTTTTCAAGTACTCTCTTACTCAGGGTTCCTTGTGGAATTTAATAGTTTAAATCTGTTGGGATATATATGAACATGGAATTGTTCTCTTCCCCATGTAGATGAGTGCTTAATTTTCCTGATATCATAAAAAAGAAAAAAAATTAATAAATTACTTTTACCCAGAAATAAAGAAAGTTTTTTGCCCTGTCCTACTCCTGGATGTTTCAATTTCTGAAAAAAACCTTCCAAAACACAGCTGTATGTTTTTATTATAGTTTTTCATTTTTTATTGTAATTGGATAGTAGATGACAAGATACTAAGCCATCATAGCAAAAACTTGTGAGATTTATCGATTCAGCTCAAAGCTGATGGAATTTCCATACATCAAAGCTTTCAAGTAGTAGTGCACTCACCCTATATTATATCCATTAAGAGTTTTTTATGATTAAAAATCCAATAAAATATTTATAACTCTGTTACAAACCCCTGATGGTTAGATTGATGCAATTCTAAGCACTGTGATTATCTTGCACAAAGTTTTACACATACATTTTCTTTTATTTCTTTCTTTTGCTTTTGTCAATCCAGTGAGCTTGATTTCAGAGCTATTGGAATTTTCAGGCTACCTATAATAGGAGGCTCCCTGACAACTGTCTCAAATGTCCATCATCCTCTAGCAAAATCTGAAATTTAAATCTCCCTAGGGGTTATTTGAATATCCTTTTGTGAATTCAGAAATAATTAGATGATCTCTTATAATGAAGCAATTTATATTAATAAAAGAAAAGTCACAACCTATCTAATGAAGGTTGAAGGTGGAGTTTCTGCTTCCTTGTTACCACATCATAATGCAGCATCCTTGTTCTTCTGGGAAAGCAACTGGAAAGTATTCTCAGGAGATGTCTGTATTAGACAGCACGTGAGAAAACGCATGTGCAAGACTCATTCAAAAGGGTCATATTTTAGTGTACAGTCAGGAGCCTTCTTTGAATAGATACTTTTTTTCTTGTTGAAACGTAGTTTTTAAGCTATTTAAACACTGCATCTCCCCACAACAGAAAAGATTTAGCTACTGATAAATGTAAAAATGTTTTCAATCAAGTTTATCTGCTAATGCCTGAACTATCATGGTATTCACATTTACTGATGCCAAGAGAGATATCTTTTATATATGGCTTTTCAAAGCATCTACAGCATGAAGGAAAGAAATCAATATTCTGGAGATAATTTAGTTTTGGCCTTCATTTCTTCTTTAGGATATTGTCTAAAATTAGAGTATGAATTTATGCAATTTTTCTGAAGCTTATATATTATTACTATAGTTATTGTTATAGCAATTATTCATTGCATAGGTGGGATAAATTTGTGGATATTTATTCACTAAAAATCACCGGTGTAGAAATAAGTATTTGTGCAGAGAGAGAACTTTTAGGTAGTACCAGTGTATCTTTTTCTCAGAGCATCTGTATACCTGAAAGTCACACCAGTTTAACTGCATCGTTTTCTAAACCCATTTACCTAAGCTAACACAATGAAAGACAGCACCTGCTTTTCAGTTCACACTCTTGGTTTCAGTGCATGTTTGACTCGTTAGACTGCAGGCAAATGATGAGACTTTTCAGCCAACTTAAGGTTGAGGCAGCTGAGCAGGACATGGAAAGCTATTGGACAGCAGAAGAAATTGTGTGAGAAGCTGACAAAAGTTACAAATCCAGCCAGATCTCACGGACATTAAGGTGGAAGTTAACTAAGAAGCACTTAAAATTCACAGAAAAATTGAGGGAAACCGGGCACCAGTCTTGAAAGACCAGTAGCACCTAACTAATCACAGCACCACTAGCATAGGTGGTAGAGCCTAACTAGGTAACTATCAGATATAAATTTTGTTTTAATGTACCACATCTAGCATCAGGAGAAAAAGTTAATTAGGGAAGGTTGTCTATTTGGGCAAACACTAAGCAGAGAAAGAAGAGAACAAAGGTGTTGAAAAGAAGGCCAAGAAACAGAAAAGGTGTTAAGAGAGTGTCCAGACATGTGTCTGACGCTGCCTGGTGGTAGCAGTCAGACAGCCATGTGCAGTTCCCTGCAGCTAAAGCATGACAAGAAAATGGGCCTGTGTCCAGGTCATCAGTGTCAGGTCTTCATCCACAGTCATGAAGAATAGCAGGGAGGGAGGTGCTGCTCTCTCTGGTCAGTGAAGGAATCCTTGACTGAGGAAATTGAGCAGTCTGCCATCAACATGTTCATGCTTCATCCAGGACTGATGTTACTTTATAACAAATTATGTAATTCATCTTGTAAAAAAAAATATTTTTAAAGCAACAGAAAGTTGAACATGAGTCAGCAGTGCCCTGGAAGCCAGGAGAGCCAACCATGTCCTGGGGGACATCAGGCCCAGCATCACCAGCTGGCCAAGGGAGGAGATTGTCCCTCTCTGCTCTGCTCTGAGGCAGCCTCACCTCCAGTGCTGGGGGCAGTTTTGGGTGCCACAGTGGGAGAATGACATTCAGCTGTTAGAGAGTGTCCAAAGAAGGGCAAAAAAGATGGTGAAGGGACTTGAGGGGAAGCTTTTTGAGGAGTGGCTGAGGTCACTTTGTCGCTTGGTCTGTTCAACCTGCAGAAAAGGCAACTGAAGAGAATGCTCATGGCAGTCTACAACTTCCTTAGGAGGGGAAGAAGAAGGGCAGACACTGGTCCTTTCTCTGTGGTGACCAGCGATAGGACAGGAAGGAATGGCCTGAAGTTTTGTCAGGGGAGGTTTAGTTTGGATATCAGGAAAAGGTTCTTCACCCAGAGGGTGTTTGGGCACTGGAACAGGCTCCCCGGGGAAGGTGTCGCAGCACCAAGCCTGACAGAGTTCAAGAATCATTTGGACAACACTCTCAGGCACAGAGTGTGACCCATGGGGATGGTGCTGTACAGGGCCAGGAGTTGGGCTCAGTGATCCTTGTGAGTCCCTTACAACCCATCTTATTCTGTGATTTTGCCAATCCAGGATTAAGGGTCTTGTCCTAGGTTTGAAGTAAACATCAGGTCAATTTAGCAGAATTGGTACTGATATTCAAGGGCCATCTAAATACAATCCTGTGCCATGTGCTCTGGGATGACCCTGCTTGAGCAGGGAGATTGCACCAGATGTCACATTGTGGTCCCTTCCAACATTACCCACTCTGTGATTATGTGATAGAGACTTCCTAGCTTTATGTGGAGTTCTAAGCTGCAGCTTAAATTTGGTCCAAGAACTTCCTTCAGCTTGGAAACATGAACTAGACACGCATGTAGTTTTAGGTTTTAGTGTCATTTACAAACTTGTCATGTCCAAGGAACATAAAGTAATTAGAAGAACCCTGCAGTGACTAAAGTTTACTTCAGGTCTGGGCACATTCCATCTAGAAGTCTTCTTATCCTTAAGGAAAACAGTTAAAGAACAAATGTTTCACATAAAGTTTCAAGTAGAGGACTGTAAATTAAATTTAAAATGTTGCAGAAGATCTAAAATTAAAAATAATTTACTCTTCTAGGTTTGGAATGAATCTTGACTTTCTTTTGTTTTTTCTTCTTGAGCTGCATTTTTGAGTTTGACCTACAGTTCACATACTAAAAGTAGAGTGTGACAGATCTGCAATGCAAATTCTGACTTCTCATAAGCCAATAGGAGAAAAAAAGTATACCAAGAAATATGAGCTTCTACTCTTTGGGATATATACATTTGATAATTAAAACTATTTTTAAAATATCTCGACTTTACAGAAACATTTTCTTTCATAGTTTAAAACATAAGATTAATTTTAAACTCACGTTTGAAAAAAAATTGATATTCTATGTCTAACCTGAAATACAAAATGGCAGGCACCATCACGTCAAAAAGAAAAAGGAATTTCTCAGCATTAGAAAGGGAATAATGAAAATTGTAGAAAACACACTGTCATGTTCAACTGTACAGAATCCTTTTTACAATATATCACTCTGTGGTTGAGACCATAAATTAAGGACTTCTTTCAACTGTAGAACAGTCACTAAGGCAGAGTCATATATATAATAAAAGTGCTGTAAGAGAAAAGATCAGGTTTAAAAAGAGGCGAGGATAAATTATTTTAATAAATTTCACATCTTCTAAATATATAAAAATAATTTTCTAAACTTTTCTAAACTTTCTAAATTTTTTAAGATTAATAGCAAATATGTCTTTTATACTTATGACCGAGGAACATTTCAAGGTGGATGTAAACATTCAATAAAAAGATTCCAACTTTATCACTTCCCTGAAGTAACTCACTATACATATATATATATTATTTATGTCTTTTATTTCCATTGTCTTTTATGGTCACAGTGTAGAAATACAGATCAGTCCCCTGTCATGGGTTTTTGTTGTTTGGGGAGAAATTGTGGCGTCACATAGAAAATGCTGTGTTTTGGAAGTACAAAACTCACAAATTTGCTAATTGTGGAGTTGTTTTAACTAAAAAAAAAAAAAAAAAGTAAGTATTTTCAAGAAAAACAATTGCAACTTCCTTAACAGCCCTATTAGAGGTCTTGGATATCTAATGTATGTCATATTATACTATTACTAAGTGGCTTATCAGTTTCACAGCATAGTTTATTCTAATACTATGTAAGGTTTCTTTTCTTCATAGGAAATTGAGCTAGAAAGATTTTGAGGCTAAGCTGCAAAGGATCTATAATGGGACATTGTTGCCTAAATGTAGATTAAATTTCTAACTTCTCCTGTTGACTAAGAAAAAAAAGGTAAATATATGATGCAATAGTTTTAAATTCAAAAACATTTTACAGTCACAAAGGAAATCCTCTGTAGCATCAACTATCTCATTCAAAATAAGAGGTAAAAACTTTCAAGCATAACAGAAGACTATAAGATGGACATCTAATATTCAATTTTTCTAGACAATAAAAGTTGCAATGGTAGATAAGCCACACTGAAATTTACTGAGGGAATAAAGGAATAATGTCATATTAGAAAGCCACATCCACAGCTTAGATCACAAAACCCAAATAATTTAATATTTTCATAAAGTTACATATTGATTCCTAGATAATGCAGAACAAAGACTGAATCAATAGTTCTGACAAGGAAGAAAAAAATCAGCAATGACAAAGAAACCAGATGCAAAAAGTTGCTGAAACAATAATGCTGTGAAGCAAAGCATCAACTAATGTTCATGTTTATGGCTAAAAGAGTAAGGAGTAAATACAATTTTATATCTACTCTCTGTTCTCTTTGTTATCACCTGCAATAACCTTAAAAATGTTCAAAGATTAGAAAATTGAAGTAAAAGAATCAATGTTTGACATGAAAGATATATAGCTCTCTCTTCCCTCCCTTCCTTTCCCAGTGAGAGTTCAAACCCATACCATATAGGATTTAATAGTCTCCAGGGGAAATGATAGCTCATGAGTAACACTGTAATTTCAATAAAACTTAGTGCAAAGACCAGTTTGAATAACAACTTAAAGGAACCAAATTTGCCCAGGAAGACTCTGAAGAACCACCATCTGCACTTCTTAGGGAAATTGTTTGAAAGGAAAAGAAAGAGATGAATCATATGCTGGCTCAATCATTTAGCTTAAACAAAGTAGTCTGAATGAGTGGGAAGTCTCTAAATTTAATGAAGGGCTATTTCTTCTTGTCCACAGGAATCTCTGGAAGTGTTCAAGGCAAGGTTGAATGGGGCTTTGAGCAGCTAGGTTGTAGTGACTGGATGCCAGGCACTCACTACCCTCTGACTCTGCTCCGCAGCTGGACAGAGGAAAGAAAATATAATGAAAGGTTGAGTTGATTAATATAATGAATTCATGAGTAAAGGACCCACCTGCTCTGCTGTGGGTCTTCTCCACAGGCTGCATGTGGATCTCTGGACCTCTGTGGTCCTCTGTGGGCTGCAGGGGTACAGCTGCTTCACCATGGTCTCCATCATGGGCTACAGGGGAATCTCAGCTCCAGTTCCTGCAACACCTCCTCCCCATCCTTCTCCACTGAACTTGGCATCTTCATAATTGTTCCTCATAAATTCTCACTCTGATCTTCTCTGGTTACAAATGCAGCTACACAATTACATTTTTTTTCTTCTACTACTTAAATATGTTATCACAGAGGGGTTACCACCATTTCTAATTGGCCCAGCCTCGACCAGCAGCAGGTCCATCTTTGGAGATGCCAGGGATTGCCATGCTGGACATGCTGGACATGGAGAAAGGTTCTAGCCGCTTCTCATGGAAGCCACCCCTGTAGCCCTCCTCATCACTACCAAAGCTTGGCCAGGAAAACCTCCTAGAGTGGTTGAGTGAATGGTGTCCCTGCCCACGGCAGGGGGTTTGGAACTTGATGATCTTTAAGGTGCCTTGCAAACAAAACCATTCTATGATGATTCTGCAAACTAAAGTGCATCAAACTATCATCATTCTATGATGATTCTGCAAACTAAAGTGCATCAAGTATTTGTACACCTCATGCAGGAAAATGCACTTGCTTGAAGAGTGCAGAAACGAGTACTAATTGAATGATGGGCACAGATTTGCACTTCAAATCTAGAGCTCTTATTGCATGTATTTTCTAAATATATTTATGTGTTTGATATATGATAGTGTGAATGTTCTGAGAAATTACTGTTTCATATGCCAGTATTTCCGAAGAAGAGATTTTCCATCTGTATCCACCTATAATATTTCTTAAAGTAATCTACACTTCATGTGTACAAAGGATATAAATAACTAGCATAATGCAAGATATTAAAGTTAGAGTCAAACTGCTATTTGAAATTCAAAGTAAACCAGTTGCTTTCATAAAGAAATTACATATTTATGATTATATGAAATTCAAATAATAATGCATAATTTATTTACCTAATACTATTACATGAGAATTCTCCATTGAGAATTCAAAAGTAATTTTCTTGATTAAAGTAAATTCCAACCCCCAAAAAAATTCTCCCTGGAAAAAAGTGAATTTTGAATAACAAAACCTGGTGAACATTAGAAAAAGATTAAATGGCAGAAAGTTTTCATAATTATTGCTATAAAATTATTCTCTCAGTACAAATGACCATTGAAAAGAACATTTAAATTACACACATTTGTAATGTATTTTCCCTTCTGACACCCTTCCCACTAACAATATTTTTTAGTGAAAAGTCTTTATTCTTTTTGTTTTAACGTTTTCAAATCTGAAGCAATACAAGAAATAAAGGAGAAGAAATCTTATACTTGAGGAGTAAACACTCACAGGACTTCTCGCAGTAAGTTCTCCTGGTCACATATTCTCCAGACTCTCAAGAAAGTATAATACAGCATTTGCATATTATATAAATTAATAAAAATGCCTTTGATTTTGAAACAATTCAAATAAAATTTTAAAATCTTCCTTGAAGAATCTACAAGGTACAAGCTGCATCAACTTTTTAGGACTTATGTTTGACACATAATAAGATATTAAAAATAATCGTTATTTTTAATTTCCTTTTGTTTTTCTTTTTTATTAATTTGTCTTTAAAATGAATACCTCTTTTCATCAAATATACATTGAAATATAAATATGACAGAAAATAACTATTTCTCATTAGAATTAAATGTTGAAGAAAATGTTAGTCATTTTGTGAATTACAATATGTGAAGCCCTTTTGGCTTGCCTTTGCCTTCCATGAATAAAAATTAAATGTAAGCCAATCTTCATCATAAAGAATGAGGCAAAGAATAATTTAATACTAACATGAAAAGCTTATCATCTTTTTAATTTCTCTTGTCTGAAATTGCACAGGATTAGTATTATTGCAGATAAAATGTCAGATCTTTACCAACAATGATCCAAAATTATGAAATACTGAGCAAAAGCAGTTGATGAATTATGGATCTGAAAAAATGAGAACCATGTGTGTCAAAACATTCAGAGTACACTCAAAAAGGCACCAAAAGATCATACTACTACAATATCACTATAACACAAGAAATTGATTTTGTGCGATGGCAAAATTACCCTTAGTACCTGGAATAAATAATAAAAAAATCAGTAATAAAAATGAATCATTAATAAAAAATGGTCTGTGGTACAAATGTTGGCAAAAGACACAAAGGTTCATCAACAGACTGTATGTAAATGCATATCATATTACCATGGATTTGGCCCATTCTTATTTTATCGCCTGATAAGAGGCCACTCATTAAAAAATTTTCTGGACCTGGAACTAACAGGAAGATTCACTTTATAACTGCATGGTTACTGGAAGGCAAAAATTGCTGTAGTGTACACGGGGACAGGGTAGGCTGGGATTTTTTATCTTCTTAGCTTAGGAAAGAGATAGCTTTTCTGATTTGCAGGGCAAAAAGTAGGAAGACGCGTGGAATGAACTGTGAACTATGGGCCAATTAAAACAGGAACATTGAAAATGTCCCTAGTAGAAATCATCCCTTTTTTTTTTTTTATAGCTAAGAAAAAAATTTGCTGACCATGGCGTTATCAGGCAGCCAGCCTCAATTGCTGTTTTTGCAGCAATAGTAAAATATACATTTTGTAGTGGTGTTTATATCTCTGTTGTCCCACTTCATACTTCTTTCTGTGCTAAAGCTCAGCACTCTCTTGATAAGCCAGGCAGTCATGATGTGCAACCGTGCGACTGAACCATCTCCTTCCCTCCGTTTTAATGGAATGATCTGAAGGAAAAAAAGTGAAGAGCTCTCACTGTTTTCTAACCTTTCCTAAGACATGACCTTTCCATTAGATATGGTATAGTGACCTACACAGTTGGAGGCCTTTTAAAGATGGTTGGTTTGCCATTTCCCAAATGGATTTGTTTGTCTGGAAACCAAATCATTAGCTGTCTGCAAGTCAGTTCATTGCTGCTCCTATCAAAAGCTTTGAGACTCTTTATGTGTTGGAAGTTAGCCAGCAATATTTTATGCTGTGTACAAGTTCCATTTCAGAGCTCAGACCTGAATTCTTTATATCAAGATTACTGATATCTCAACTGCTCTGTCTCTGTGGGAATGAGACTCTGGTCCATGCCAGGAAGGGAAGTGAAGAGTGATCTCAAGTCAGATTAACCATCTCAGTTCAGGAGAAACTTGACTTTTATGATATCACCATCCTCGCTTAAAAAAGTTTATTTTAACTGTTTGAGGCTAAATTCTTTGCATTCTTTTTCTTACAAATTTTCTGATTTTAGTTGTGTCCAGAAATATATAGGTATCTTTAAAGAAAATATTCTTACCTGTTGTTTTGTCTTCTTTTTATCTTGTTTTGTTAAACTTTGTTTTACAAGGGTTGTCAAGCTTTGGAACAGGCTGCCCATGGCAGTGGTGTAGTCACCATCCCTGGAGTTATTTAAAAGGTGAATGTGTAGATGTGGCACTTGGGTGTCGTAGACATCCTTTTCTCTAAAATCCTTTCTTTAGGATTTTTTCCTTCTGGGAAGCTGAGGCCCCAGAAACAAGATGTAAACAATAGATTGTCTGCTGCTGTGGAATGCAACAGGTGGGTCTGTGATTGGTCTCCTGGGGAAGTTTTGGTTCAGTGACCAGTCACAGCAGAGCTGGCTTGAGGAGTCTGTCCAGGCCAGCTTGTGTGTTATCATACTTTTCTTAGCTTAGCTTAGCTTTAGCAGCTTCTGGAAACTCTCCCTTTCTTTTTATTTTTAGTATAGTTTAAATAGATGTATATATCATAGAATAATAAATCAAGCCTTCTGATCATGAGTCAAGGATCTCATCTCTTCCTTCATCCCAAACACCCTTGTGACCACCATCAACACTTGGGGACATAGTTTAGTGGTGGACTCAGCAGTTAAGGATTGGACTCAATGATCTTAAAGCTCCTTTTCAACAGAAATTATTCTATGTTTCTATTTTCTTTTCTCTTTTTTGTTGAAGAAAAAATATATTTCATATTCTTATTCCTTATCCTGAATTCTTAACGGTACAAAATATAAATGTTATTGCTCATTTACAGAATGCTGGGAAAAATATTAAAGCCTTAAATTTAGCTTCAAAAAGTACTAAATGAGCACAAACAGTCCATAGTGAACAAAACAAGCCTCCAATAAATTAGCTAACCCTAACAACTCATCACAATGGCGGTAAAGGACAGCCACATTATCCAGGGGGATAAAACCTAAAAGGAATGATAACTTATCTAGCTTCTGTTTTGCTTCATGTCTTCCAGACAGACAGAAAACACTCCTCCTTCCCTCTACAGCACTGTGGTAGGTGACTGGCACCAAGTACCTGCATCAGCTTAAAGTCAGTAAAGAGTTTACTTCTACAGTGCAATCCTCTGATGACCATTACCTTTTTTATTTCCTGTAGAGTACAAAATGTAAGTCTGTAATGTCTGTAAGTGAAAAGGCATCTATCTTGGGAATATGTGCATCTAATCTGTGTGAAAGATTGCCGTTTATATTTCTAAGGCAATCACATATCTAATGTCTATATTCACAGATATAGATATAAACAAACAACCAAACAAATAAATAAATACATATATGTATATAAATATATATTTATCAATGTGAATAATTGTACATACACGGGAAACTGCCAAGTCTGTGCCTATAAACAATCAAAAGGGCGGCCCAGAGAATGTCAATGGCTCTTTGGAGCTTTTAAGAGGGATCAGTTGCTCACTGCTCCTTGCCAATCACAAACTAGCATCAGGGAAAGGCAGTAGATAGCAAGTTCAGATAGAAGAAAAGCAAGTATTTCTTGACAGTCTGCAGTTAAGCTGTTAAGCTCCTTGGCTCAGGATGTGGGAGTGCTAAAAGTCTGCAGGAACTCTTGTGTTAACTAGAGAAATTACATGGAAAGTTAAAAGGAATGTGTAATTCAAAAATATGACCATTGCTTCAGGATAAAACTGATATTTCAGTTCTTAGAGCTGGGGAGGATATTGTGAAGAACTATCACTATTTACTTGGGAGTGTTCAATATGTTTATATTCACACACCTAATTTGTTTCTGGCCTCCATGTTTCACCACTGCTGGCAGGAGAATACTCACATAAATATTTCTTTTGTCTTATCAATTACAGACAGTTTGTTGTTTTTATAACTTTTAGTTTACTCTTAACAAAAAATAGTTTATTGTGTGCAAAGGCAATGGATGGCATTCCACACATTGCCATATAAGTGCTTGTGACCACTAGTGTACCTCCAGGGTGTAAATCATTTGGTTAAATCCATGTTTTTCATGTTCTAAATTATTTTCCCTTTTAGGAAAACTAGAATAAATTTTCCTCATTTATTGCCTATGTGACAATGTTCAGAGCTTCGGCTTTTGTTTCAGTGAAGTGCAATAATGCCTTCTTTGTGAGTTGGAACCAGTCCCAGCTTTGTGTGTTCTTGAATAGCAAAAATATGTAAATAGAATATTGTATAATGAAAGGTTTAGAAGTGAAAAAAAAAATAGAACACAAAAAGCTCCACCCTTTGGGTACGCTTTTCCTAATTTAATTTATTAATTAAAAAATAATAGTTTGAAAATAAATTTTAATGATTTGTTGGAATAAGATACTTGGAGGGGTAAAAAAACAAGACAAAAACCCTGGAAAAAAATTGAAATCAGAGCAGATGACAATAAAAAAAATCCAATTCCTCCCTCTCTTTCTTCCTCTCTCCCCATCCCATTCCATTTTCTTTCTTGCTGTTACATGCACTATTAAATAAAATCCATACTAGTGCCTTTGGCATATGATTTGACTTGCACCTTAACTCAGACAGAAGCATCTCTCAATAACTGGATCTTAACATTGCTTTGTAAAAGTGTCAACACAATATTAGAAAAAAGGTTTGAGACACCTATTTATGCATTAAATTTGTTAATTGCTTTCTGATACTAAAATGACCAAATCTAAGAGGCAGGAACTTCGGATCACACGACACTGCAAAGGCACTGGATTCACTAACTCTGTGGGATGCCTTCAAGAAGCATAAAAGGTTTACAATGTTCATAGTAAATTATACTTGAGAACAGATTCAAAACTGATTGCCTGACTCTTGATATACCAGTAGGTATTCAGGCATGAAAATACATGCATTTTTGCATACAGTACATGGTTTTAAAAAATCAGGTATTTTATCCATGGAAACTTCTAGTATCACAGGGTTTTGGTTAAGTTTTATGAAATTTTGGGGGTCTTTTTTTAGCAAGAAATGCCAAAAATTTATTTGGAGTTAGAAACTGAAACATCCTGTGTAAAAAAGAGAGGAAATCAAACCTCAGTAAAATGTTTTAAATGTGCTCTACTTATTTTGAAACATGAATCTTCACACCTAAAAGAAGGTAAAAACAGGTGCAGATCAAAGTGTGTAATCCATAGGTGCAATGTATGTCAGTAAATTACCTGCAGGTATGTGCCTGGTTCTGCCATTACTCTGCCAGATGTGGTGTGCATCAAAGCTGATGCAAACATTAATACTAATGCATAGATTAACACTAATGGATAGAGATGTAGGCCACAATAAAGAGGAATTATTAAGCATTTTGTTGCCTGAGGTCTAGCTCCTTGGTGCATATACTTGCTATTTAGAGTTTCTTTTTCCTTTATTATGTTTTGCTTTATCCAGCTTAAAAGCTTCATTTTTAACTTTCTATTTGAAGTATTTTTCTTTGTTTCCTCAAAATTAAAATAGTTCGTATTAAACTACTGATGATTCTTTCCCACAAATATGTTTTGTATGGATGATATGAATGGGCTGTGTGAACACTTCTTCAAGAAGTATTCACCATGGCTCTCACATAGGTAAGCATAACTATATACAGATTCAGCATTTTGATTTTTTGTGTTCACTTTGGGATTAAAGAAGTAGATTGTGAGAGTAATCTTATTGCATTAAAAAATAAGTCTTTTGGGAAGAGTTGATAATAATCTCCAAGGTCCACTCTAACCAATTATTATCCAGGCTTGATTTCTGCCTGCTTCATTTTAATAGATTCACTTTTTTTTCTGTACTTCCCTCTTACCTTTGCTGTTGCACACATAAAAATTTTCAGTTCCTGCTTTATACGTAATGTATTCCATATTTATTATTTTAGCTACTTTGAAGCTAATATATAGCCTGAGCTCTGAATATAAATGCTGCCAATAATTAGATAATTTAAGTGTAATTATATCTGATTATAATAATAAAGACAGAAATTATAAAATATTTTTTCAGAATAAATTATCTAATGCATCTAATGTTTCTTCCATTTGTCGCAGATATCTTATTGCAACACTCTAAGTCAAAATCAAGCTTTAAGAGTATTTCTTTCTTCCTAAAAAAATCCATCTTTTTTTAAATATTAATTCTTCTTTAAAAGTAGAAAATTGTCTTCTATCATACTTTGAGTGTGCTGTAACACAAATGATAAATAATCATTATGGATTGAAATGTATTCTGAGGGCTAATTCAGATTAATTTCTCAGAAATAACTTCAGCTGCTAAATTTTTTTTTTGTTTTGGTGATAAAGACATTGGCAAATGAAGAAGTGGATTTAAACCACAAAATTGTTTCTATGGGTCATCAAATAGCTAAAAGTTCAAAATTTTTCCACATATTCAAGCAAGCCCCCAGTGGAAATTATATTTTAAAACTGCAGAGATTTAGGAAAGTTAGAGTACAGTCTTTCAAATAAGTGTCACTGGTGATGAAAATCCTTCTGAAAAGGACAAACAAATGCTTGGTTTAGCTGCTATTTTTCTTATTATTCTTTTGTTTGGCACAAAAAATTCATTTATCTAAGAAAACACTTGGAATCAGAAAATATGGGAAGAGGTTACAACATAAACGCCAAGCTTCTGATTATTGTGACAGTTCAAGACTAAATATTATATTCACTTCAATGACATATAAAGAAAATTAAATGTCGGTAGCAAACAGCTTCGTACACAGCTGAAGATTAGAACTGTATTTTAAAAAGACAAAAAGAAAGAAAACACCACTCTGGCTATTTTCTTTTGTTTCTGATATCTATCTCAGTATCCTATCCAAAATCCAAAGTTTCATTTTCCATTCCAGACATAGCTCTGTATAAATATATAATCTCAAATTTGTCTGAAACTTTATAAAATTCGAGGTTAAAAAAACAGATTTAAAAATTCCAAAAAAATGTATCCTCTAAAGATTGGCAAACTGTGGAGAAAGCTGCAGCAAACTTTATGATATATAGGGTTCAGATTTGTTTCAACTGCAGTCTTCAGACTTGCTGTTAGTATAAGTAATTAGGGTGCATGTCAAACAAAGTATTTCATGACACCCATGTCCCATGAATCAGGTTAATTGTGGTGTTCATAGCAGGCAGGGCAGGATATTACTTATGCTCTTTAAATTGCCCGTTTATCAAACTCTGGTGTCTTTCTTCACAAAAGAAAGGAGATATATAGGGTCACATCTAAAATATCAGAAACAAGACAGAGTATGTCTAGTCTATTCCAGAACATTTTGAATAAATCTATTCACTTTGCTCAGTTTGAATTCAGATCTGACCTTCTTTGTTAGCCAGTCATGTCAACTAGGAATAGCTAAAAATCTTAAATGTATTGGGAGTATCTGACATCAACATGTTATTTCTGTGGTGGAAAAAGACATCAAGCTTGCAGGTCTTTCAGTAGAGTACAGCAAATAAAATTTTCCATAAGGAAAAACGATTGTCCTATGGGAAACAATGGAATTTGGGAATGAATGAACATTGACCTTACCCCTATCCAAACACAGTGAGGCATGAAAGTCTTTTAAGGAAATATGTGTAATGTCTCCATAAAAAGAGCCAAAAAGGGGCTTGATCCATAAAAATAATAAAAGTACCCTCCGAGGCTCCAAGTGAAATACAAATTCGTGTCAAATATTTTGGTTGTATTTATAAACAGCGTTTCATATGATCTGTCTTTTAGTCTTGGATGTGTTAATGATCAAGAAGCTTATACATGGCACCCTTTCCTTGCACAAAGATTAACACTGGTGCTTTCTTTGGAAAATCATGTATCACAAGGATTTACACAAGCAGACTCCAAATCAAAGAATAAATAGACTTTCTAGAAATATAACGCAATTCATTTACAGGGGAAATTTGTAGTTCATCTACAGCAGTCTCCTGCCCAAAGTAGAGGTAATTTCTAAGTCAGATCAGATTGTTCAGACTTGTGCTCAGACAAGTTTCAAGTATCTCCAAAACTGAAGATACTGTAATCCTACTATAGGGTTTAGCTGTTGAAACTTGGAGTTGTGTCCTATTGTTATGACTGAGTAGGAGCTTTTCTTCTGCACAATCTTATCCTTATAAATTAGATAAATTCAATGTTATTCTCGCATTTTCTTTTCTAGACAATACAAAAAACATTCTCTCTATCTCTTTACACATCCTGTGCACTAGCCCCTCATTTATCTTGGTGACCCTCCATTGGACTCCCTCCAATTTTTCCATCATATCTTTAGCTTTGGGAAGTTCCAAACTGGATGTAGCATTACAGATGTGGCCCCAAAAATGTGGGAAAAAAAGTGTTCATATTTTTCTGTGCCTATGAACAGAGAGTAGAGCTGTCTGAAAACAGAAACCATGGGTGTGGTGCACATAAGGAGAAGTGAGCCTTTTGCTTTTGTATTATGTTTAACTTGACCAAAGACAGTCATGCTATTTTCTTAACCTTCTGTAACAGAAAGTCCATGGAGCAGTAAAAAACCAAAATACACCACAAAGATGCACAAACTGAGTTTACCCAGAGGTGCACTTATTAGTTCAATACACACAAGCTAAAGAATTCTGCTAACGGATTTTGCCTACACTGTTGTTGTATATGTTACCAAAACAAACAAACAAACAAATAAACAACACAAAAACCAAAATCAAAGCCAACCAACCAAACAAAAATTAATCACATCCCATTCTCACCTTCCCTAGAGTCATTCAACAAGTTAAATGTCTGGAAAGAATGGCATTAGTATCAATCTGTTTGATCTGACTCGGTGCTGCTCTGGTCAGACAAACTTACAGTGATGCAAAGAGAGAACTTGCCTTATTCCTTGAAGTCACAGCTATACAGCTGGTTTCAGAAATAACAATCCTGGCATTTATCAACCCAAGTCTGTGTTTAGAAACAGGCAGTTTACACAACCAATGGACATTTATTCAAGTAAAAGTAACTCTTTCAATGACTTATGTTTAGTAATACCCAAACATATTAGACAGATGATTACAAATGTTGTAAGCAGGCTATAAACTTACAGGCTTTATGGGTAAACCAGTGTCTGAGTGGCATATCTCATGCTATCAGGCGCACAAAGCAATTTGCTGGAGAAACATTTTACCTTTAATTAACTCTTTAATCACATTGCTAATTAATTTTAAAATATAGCATGGATTAACGCTACACTATTCCTTCATTATCCTCAAGCCATTTTCTCTCTTTGACATTTTCTGAGGAAATAATTTTGTCAGCTGTTATTTTAGTGTCACATTAACACTACAAACATCTCTTTTTCTGCAGATGATCACCGCTATGCCTATGGAGTCATGTTATAGGGAGAGGCAGTTATGATCTCTTTCCTAATCTAAATTTGGCTGCTCTGAAACCACCAATGCTCAACTGTACAAGGACCCACTTGATGTAATACACCACCTACAGAATGACTTGCTGATCTCAATGCCTTAACTGACTGCCTGTTGGAGTCTGTCTGATACCTAAGTCATAGAGGTATTAATATTGTCAGCTGCTACTTGTGCATTTGATAGCTAAGCAGCTACATTTTAACTGCTCATGAGTCCTTATATAAACCCAGTGGGTGAAGCAGAGGTCCAGATAAACTCTGATCCTGGTGAAATAATTAGTTTAGTAGTGCAAAAAACTGTGTGCAACCTTGACTGCAGGGTAGTCTAAAAATAATCTTTTCCAGTGATTAAGCCCATTCTTCAGTTCTAGCTTGAGATCCTGCAGAAAAGCAGGGATCATTTTGTAGATGACTATATCATACATAAACTCTGTGGTATTCACCTTTTGCTATGTTTTTATGAGATTCATAGTTACATCAATTGCACTATATATTTCTCGTCTTCTTTCTTCCAGTGTAACTTAAATAATATTTGAATTTTATATCGGATACATTATCTCTTTCAAGACTGTTAAAATTATATTACTATTACATGTTTTCTGAAAAAAACATTTAATATATGACATCTGCCAATTTCAATTTTCTAGATGGTTCATCCTTAAATAGTTATCACCTTCTTCTGACTTAATGTAAATATTTACACAAAGATTCAAAAATATATTTAATTTGATTGCTTAAAGTAGCTTTATATGAAATAATGTATAGTAATTTTGTCCTTACAGTGATGTAAGATCTGCCCGGCTTTCTTTAATGATAAAATTATCTGTAGTCAATAGGGTGTTTTTTAATCATTCTGTCAGGACTAGATCTGTAGAGATAAGCAGCATTAGAAAACTTCTGCAATTTTGTCAGTAATTTTAAGAAAGCTGAATATCGTAAACCTCTTTCTATGGGAAGCTCTTCTGTGCCTATGTGTTTGGAAAAGAATACAAATTTAAAGGAAAAAATAAGACTTAGGTAAGGTTGAAAAAGTAAAAAACCACAAAAAAAATCAAAAAAGCTCCCAAAACATTTTCTACTGCAATACTGCTTCTAGAATGTTCTAGATATTTCCTGCACAAATAAGATATAAATTTTAAAAAAGAGAGTGTAAATATTTGAGCCTTGGCACTTGGTTTTGGAGACTATGGAGGTAATTTTCATTTCTTCTTTAAATGTGTTCTCTGTACAAATAGAAAATTCTGAATTCAGAATTATTATTATTTAACTCTGCCCTGCACCCTTAAAAACACATATTTATTTCCTAAATCACTGTCTGCAAAGTCATATTGTTCTGTGGCAGGCAATCACTGAACTAGCCTAAAGCCATACTGACAGAGCTTTGAAGATTAGAGGTGTAGCATTGAACTGGATGTAAAAGGGAGAGGGAAGTAAGTTTAGCATACAGAGTACTGTCACACTGAACCTTTGAAAAAAAATGTCCAGTGTATGTTAGAAGTGTGGCTAATGCACTAAGAAAAGCCTGTGTGTTGCTGTTCCAGGAGCACAGCAAGGGTTGCCCAATACCACCTTTCAGATATCTACATCTCAATCAGCACAGGAAAGCTCCTCTGCCTCCTTCCTCATGTGTGAAACACAATTATATATATTTGCTAAGTTATATCATACTAAACTTGTACAACAGGGCTTCACTTAAGAGTTGGACTCAATGGTCCTTGTGGGTCCCTTCCAACTCAGAATATTCTGTCATTTATAACAAGGTTATTAATGAGATGCCACTGTGACAATTTTACCCAATAGCCATTGTCATTTAGAAGACACCTCATGCTGTGATACAGAAATGTGTCTGTGCAATTTAAATTTGTAGAATTAGTAATGAAAATTAAAAAAAAAAGAAAAAAACCCAAAACATGACAAATCAGTAGTAGCTGATAGCTTGTTTTAGATATATTTTTTAGTTTTTTTCCAGTCTTGGTCAAAATATTTTATATACTGAAAATCACAGGATCCCTTTTGCCTGACCACACTGGGAAGTAATTTGACACAGCAGACGATCGCATTCTACATCACCTATGGATCCAGTGACCTGCAGTCACATTTTGTCAGCAATAGCATGTATAGACTCAGGTTTGATCTGGCTATTCAGATGTTTTAATTCCTTCAAAATTCATTTTCTGTAAATGATCCATAACCTGTGAAAGAATCTTTGGTATCAATAGTCAAATAAATTTTCTAAGAAGTGTTCAGAGAATACATTGTGGGCAGCAGTGCTGATACAGTAAGAAATTTTTGATTATATTCTTGAAAAATTCTACAGCAACTGAAGAGGATTCCAGGATGTGAAATTTGGCTGTAAGTGGACAAACTCATGTGGAGCTTGAATTAAATTACTTGCATTAAAAAATTCCTTGTGACACTCAAAACAGTTCTTAGAAGAAATTTATGATAGTGACACCATAAAGAAAATTTACCATTTAAAATTTAGTCCAATATCACAACTTTGCAATCAAGCTAAAATAAAATCAGCAGATATGGTGGTAAACAATAATAAAATCTAATTCCTTCTTACAGAGCAAACTCTCTTTTCAGCTCTTTCTGCATCTTAAACATAGTTTACTTACAAAATAACAGTGTTCCTTTACCTTCCATTTTGGGTTCTCTGGGCAAATTATGATTTGATTGACTTGCTTTTAGGCTTTCTTTCCCCTTTCTGGTAAATATGCTGCCCTAGGAGATAATTTTATCACTTTCTTCTAATTTGCAGTAAAAGCAATAAAAACTCATTGGCCCTCCTGTAAGGTCCATCAGCAGCTACAGAGGGTTATGCTGACCTAAACACAGCTTACAACATATTATTTCAATGCAAATAGATGTAATAAATAACAACACAGAGGTCATTATTATCATCATCATTTCAAATGCTAAGAAACTTCTCCAGACTTTCCTTTGTGGGGCAATATTATAGCTGTAGGACAACACACTCTCATGAGTGTTGCTGCTGAAAAGCTACAACTTTAAGGGCAAAGAACCTGATTCTGAGAGTTGCTGAACATCATTGTGCCCACGGGGTTTGTGGATGCTGAGCACCTTTCCAAGAGACACCTAGTACTTCACAGGGTCAGTCCATAGCAGCACAGCTGCAGTAAGTTCCTGGAGGTTCTGTCATATGGGCAATAGAAAACTGTGATAAAGTGTGTTTAGATGAAATATAGCAACCTACTCAGCTGTTAATACTGGCACTAGGGAGTCAATCTGAAGACAGAGCTGAAAGTATTCTAGCTCTAAAATTGAAAAAGTTTTGGATCAATATAGGTAAATAAGAACACAGTAGACTTACAGAGGTACAGAGATCCCTGTTTTAAGTCTATGAAAAGTAAAGAAATTGTTTTGTCAAGATAACTGTTTAGTAGGCCCTTCAAAGTCCTCTAGTGTTCAGAAAACTGTTTGTCCTCTTTAGGGGAGATGTGCAAAATCTCACTGGCTAACATTTTCATTTTCATCATATTTGTTTTTCTTATGCTTGACTGCTCTATACAAAGCCATTCCCTATAATACTGAGCAATCCAGCTTGCAATTTTAAAAGCATCGTTCACGATAAATAAATGTATCTATCTGTCAGATCTCAGAATGAAACACAAATGTTCTGTGTTTTCCATGAGAAATATACAATTGAGAAACTCCCCAAAGTGATTTTCTCTGAAGTCCATCATATACTCATATTTAATCAGCTTTTTAGTCCAGATGGCCAATATTAGGAGTTCTGCATCGTATATATAGAAATAAATTTACTAGAACAACAATATGAATGTTGTATCAAAAACGTAGTATATCTGGTGTTCACATGCCATTTATTTTCTTTCTAACTTAACTTCCAAATCTCCTTGACCCAAATGTGCTGAGCACCCACCCAAGAGTAACCAGCTTCCAGACACCTGATGCATACATGCCTCAGATGTATATAAGCTTCAAAACACCTGAGCCCTTATTTCTGCTGGTACACACTCAAAAGAAGAAAAAACAAGCAAAACTCCTAATTTTTGGGTCAATTAGACCCAGAATAAAGTAGAATCCAAATGATAACAATAATCTTCTCTAAATGTGAATTCCAGGCAAGCACTTATATAAAAGCCAATGCGTCTTATGGAACAGAAAGAACAGCAACAAAACCAACAAAACAGATGAGCACTGTAGTGCCCCCCTCCCCACCTCATACTACTGAATATAGGTGGAGTAATTCACAGTTTTCATTAATAGAGATGTGTTCTTGGTGTCAGAACTGATCTCTATTACACAGTTTTGTGTGTCTACACCTTTTAAGAATTTCTACCCCTCTACTGAACTAAGCAAGAATTTGGACTCATGAAATAATACAGGCATCCCGGGTCACATTAGGAGATGCAAGATATCTGAGAATCTATCACTATGACCTTAATCCTTATCAGGAATTTGAAAAGACCCAACAAAAGGAACCAGTTTTTGTCCACTTTGTGTCCTTTCTTATTATTTAAGTAATCTGTCACTCAACTAACTGGATAAGTATTGACAGACTTATTCTCACAGGTATAATAAGTATTGCTACTTGTCTTTTGCACTTCAGGATCTGAACCACAGGCAGATAGCCATGAAATAGGGAAATGCATAAGCACATGCTCACCTGAGACATATCTGAGAAGCTTGGTTTACAAAATAAGAGCAAGGAATACATTTGAGAATTTGCCCAGACCTATATGACTTCCTAAGATTCATTCAGACAGTTATAACAACATTAAGGGCGGAAAACCCAGAGCTTTTGAATGCTGCTGAAAGGTTTTATTGACATGTTCCTCTGCAGCATGTACAAAGATCTTTATAGGACAAAATCTTTATAGGACAATACTACTGATAAATTCCATTGGATTTTTTTGTCTGACTGTTGTTTTGTAACCTTAGACAAAGAATTTTATTGTCAGCTGAAACCAAATCTAAAGTTATCTGTGAATGAAAGATGAGAAAAATTCCATTATATAAAATAATCTCCTTCAGTTGGCCATATTTCTTTTACAAGCATTATTTTTTCATGTTCCAGTAATGGGAAAAGCAGATTTAAGAGCTTCCTCCAGATGATTTTATTTCTCTTTTTATAAAAGAATTAAATACTACAGAAGACAAGAGATATTTACCTTTTATTTTGAATAAACATCATAGTAAAAGTAAAATCCGTGAGGATTCAGACAGATTTGAAAATTTATTTTTAACAATATTTGCTTTGATCTGAGGAGTCGAAAGGATTTTGGATAATTAATTAAAAGGACATTTTGGCTTGGGTGTGATTACTATATTTTCTCCTGTGTATACTATGTGCCAACAAAAAATAAAAGTTTTAGGAGTCATAATTATTTGTGACATCTTTGTTCAAAACTGTTTAGCTTAAAATCATTGTTTTTAGCAATTAATATCTCAACCCTTTTAAAGTATGCTGAAAAATACTGATGAGATTTAATAGATGTCAGAAGTTCACATGTCACTTGGCCATCAAATATTTAATTAGTAAACCAACATCTGAGTATATTTGCAATACAATTTATTTTATGTACATCAAATATGGAACCTGTTCTATACCTGTAGAACAATTTTTTTATATCAGGAATCTTATCCCAAACAAAAGCAATCTTCACATTCAGGGATAATCTAAGGTTTATACTTAAAATTGCTAAGATAGCACTTTCGGAGCCTTTTCATCAGAAGCATTGGATACTCAGCTGCAGTTGAACATTTCCCCCCAAGATTAAAAAGGTATTAATACTAGGAAAAAAAAACTAAATAATCTGAATATATCAGCATAATCCTGTTGCTTCTAGTATCATATCTCCAATCTTTCATATGTTCTTCCCTTAATTTACTTATTTTCATTTGTGTTAGTGTAGCCTTTTCTGTGCTTTCAGAGGACCAACTTTTCCTATATTCCCAGGTACGCTAGGGAAAGTTTTGACGTGAGTTGCCAAATTGCAAACCCTTTTCCAGGTCTGATCTTTCAAGGATGTATAAAAAACAGGGGTCAGAACCTGCAGTAAATATATTTTGGTTTTTGCTGTTTAAATTTAATCAAATGTATCAAGCTAACAGTAAGTGGAAAGCATAATGATCCCCTACTAAAAAAGTAAGTTCAAGTGAATTTCATATGTCACAGCTACAAAATTTACAGGGCCTTTTTTTTTTTTTTTACTTTGGGACATTTTTATAGATATAAGGCAGCCTAATCTATAACGTGCTTGGTTTGACAGAGAATATTGAAAGTTGAATTATGAAATATAATAATAAATTTTTTTAAAGGCAGTCTGTAAAATGGCAGTAATTTTATGACAAAAATGAGACCTCTAGTAAGAAATTTTACTATTTATTTTTTAAATTAATTTTTTTCTCTCCACATCCATTTATTCTGTGATATCAGAACTTTAATAGTGTTACCTTTCTTTTAAACACTGTGATCACTTCTAGCCCTTTTTAAAATTCACCTTGGGACATTGTGAAAAAAGGCATTAACAACAAATAATGACAGGGAGTCTGTTCATTTTTACTGTGAAAGGAGGAGGAAAATACAGGTACAGATAGAACTGAAAAGAATAAAGATGTGTGAAGTCTGGTTAGAATATCACTGCTGTGAAAGAAAGAAACAGAAACCACACTCTTATGTCACTGCTCCTCATTGACCTTGTCAATAAACCACTCCAAATACCAAACCACTGCCAAACACTGCTTGAGGAGACACCACTTTTTTTCAGCCAGGAGCAGTCTAACATGCATGGAGGATAGACTAATAACATCTGAGGACCAATAACATCTGTGTGCAGGTGACTCAAACTGCCCAAGTAAAAAAACAAATGTTTGTCCGTTGGTAACCTTTTTTTTCGCTTTTTTTTTTTTTTTTGAATCCTGCACCTTGACAGTTTCTTTGAATGTCTCTAACTCTTGTAGTCCATAATCCCATAAAATTATCTTTGTAATGCAGCAAACAGGCAGGATTTCATGTCCCAGAACCACCTCTAGTCACCACTGGGTTTTCCTCTAGGTATATGTGTAAACTCTATTCTTTTAGCTGCTGTTTGATTAGTGGACTCTGAAGGCTTATGTAGATATAAGTCATACAGAGCTGACATTTCTGGCAGACCCTAATGCTACTTCCTTTTGTTTTGTTCTCTATTGTTCCTTTCCATGGCTTGAAGCAGATGCTTATGATGTCTGTGTTGTGAGTAGGAGCTGCAGAAACTCAACTGCTCAACTTCTTGTCAATGTTTAAGTCTCTGTGGGCATCATTATTTATACCTCCAAAGGAATACGTGACATTCTGGAATTCTACAGCAGGAAAGCAGTCAAGTACAAAATTTTTTTTAAGCGCGAAGGCCTCCTTTTGGGTACTGGCATATTACAATAGCCAAGTGAGAGATATATCTTTTCCAGACTTATCTTCCCCCTGCAAGTACCGAGAGGTTTCGACAGTGTAATAAAAGTAAGGAGAAGAGAGCACATTTCAGTTTGCTCCAGTAAATGAAAAGCATAAAATAAAAAATTAAGTCATTGTAATCTGAAGCTTTTTAGAAGATGGTGTAAACATAATGAACACTGAAAACACACACACTGATACATAAATGTTTGACAGAGAAATCTTAAGAAGTTATTTGGACTTGGAGCTGACTTGCAGTAAAATGAAGACATCAATTTAAGGAATATTGAAGAAGCTTTGGTATGAATCAATGAAGGGGGCTAAATCCAGGGTAACAAACTGGTCAGCAAAAACATGCTTCATATTTTTCAATTTTTTTTTTCAGCTTCAGTTGAAAAAAAGTTCAAGCAAATATTAAACTTTTTTTCAACTAAACCTGTTTTACTTTGACCTCTAAGTATTTCTAAAGCATATCTTGTACTGAATTCTTCCTATGTGTGTCATCAGTTTATGCTACCTTTACACCCTGCATGATTCACATTTGCAGTGATCTCTGTCGTCAGGTGTAGAGAAGTGTTATTATTTACTAATGGCAATTTACTAATTGCAAGGTCATTTTTAATTGCCAAAATAGAATGCAAAGTGAATAAACAGGAATACATTAAAATTGCTTCATTTACAAGTGGGAACAGCCCCTTTATCAAGAAATTATATGAAAGATAGACTCAGTGATCTTTCATCATCATAAATTATATTAAGCATCTGTGAGGATTGGGAACCAGTGTTACAGATATCCCTCTCCTTATAATATCATAAATATGCCATTGGTACCTTAAGTAACTGGTAACAAAACAACAGCCAAATATTTATTTAGAATAAAAAGGGGTCTCATTTTTGCATGTTCTTGTGATTGGATCAAGAAATGCAAGGCTGTTTTTAAGCCACTTTGGGGCTTCCTAGGGCTTTTCAAGAATCTGTTATCAGCTCAGATATCAGCAGGTTTGGAATATCTTTATACTTTGTTTTCTACAGTTTTGTAAGAAAAATAATGGCAATCCAGATTCTATGTCCTTGACAAAGACTAGATTGTTACCTGCCCTGAAATTCAACTCCACAAGTTTTGCGATGGCTAATGGCCACTGGAGATACTTTGAGTGACCTAGGTAGTTAAAAAGCATCTCATACAGGTATTAGAAGTGCAATATAGAAATTATTTCATGTTTTAAACTTCTGGTTTGAAAATTTAACATTCTTTCATTTCTACTTATATTATCTCTATTTATGTGTTAAGATTTTCTGCTGTTTTCTAATGTTCCTCTCTGAAAAGTTTCTCTTTGCTGATGAATTTTCTCATCATGCTTTTCCTCTGTGAACAGCTGTAAATTTGGCAAAGGCATATTTATATTCCTGAAGATCTTATTTGGCAGGTGGTTTTTGTTTTTTACAACCTGCTGTCTTTTTAGATGGTAAATATTTTTCTGTCTTCTTTCTCTCTGTGACTCTGTATGTGACAGAAACATCTATTTTGTAAATTCAGATTAATATTGTCTCCTGTCTGCAGTTATGTAGTCTCTGTAATTGCTCTAACTGAAATTACTGAATATTAATAGTTTTATCCTTGAAAGCCTGCTAGATTTTAATTTCTTTTAAACAAACACATCGTGCCTCGCTCCACATATTAAGACTATAATTTCTGGGCTATCTGATTCAGAGGTTTCTGGCAGACTGAGATCAGGGCAAATTTTACACAAATTCCTTTCTATGGCCTTCCTTCTGTGCTGCCTTGTAGCAGGGATAGCAATGAAGTAGAAGGTCCAAATAGTACCAAGCAGAAGATACCCCAGAGCACCTTGGTGAGACAGTGAGGGTGTCCTTATGAAAGAGACACCCACACAAGTTTTGTTCACTGAATTTTTTCACAGTTGGCCTTCACTGAATTGTATTTCCTGTTGATGACAAGAAGAAAATCTGACATCCAGTCCACAGCCTTATAGCTGAAACAGATAAACCTTATTAAAGAATATTTGTTTTCTAATCTATGACCCTATCTATTTGAGGTGGTTTTGGTGTATCTATTTGGGGTGTTTTTGGTGAAACATACAATTACACACAATATTATAGTTGTCATAATATTGTCAGTTTTTTGGTTATATTTTTTCCATCTCTCTCAAGGACTATGCAAGGAAATAACATGGATTAAATTATGTATTTTTTGATTCAACAGAGATTATAAAGAAAGAAGAAAAACAGATACAATTAAATACCATTTTGAATACAATTTCAAAATAGATATAAGCCTTTGAATTTGCACAGTGGAAACCGAATTCTACACCATAAAAATTTCTTTTGAATAACTTCACAGTATTATCATGACATATTCTGGACAGTGAGTTTTCTAGGTTTCATGGCTAGTGATCTCCTTAAAAGACTGATGGCCTTCGTTTCTGGCAATGATAACTACCATGTACTGTGGCATGCAAAACCAGTTATTTTAATCTATTCATACTGATTTCAGAAAGATAGATAGTTGCATTGTTGTATCTTGAGGCAAAAAAATGTATGTCTCTTGAATTGGTTTTGTAAAGAATTTCACTAGAACTAAAATGACATTTTAAGCATTAGTGGCTTTTCATGCTGTAATTTATGTACACTTGCAGTAAAAGAGAGAAATATGCAAATTCATGTAGTGAAGCAGGTTTATATATTTGCATTTTATCTTGAGACTTTGAGTAAAAAATAATTTTGATCATGAAATATCCAGTGTTTGTTAGTCTTCTGGGACAAGTTCCGTGTCAGAACATTATTTTCTATAGGCTTTTATTAAATCAGCTAAAGAAAAGGCAACGTGACTCATACACAAACACAACTATAAAGCTCCAGATAGGAAAAGACCTGCTCCCTAGAATCCTAGTCATATGTGATGGCAGAAATATCCTAAGGGGAAACAAGGCCCCTAGCAGATTTATGCAACTGGAATTCAAATTAATGTATTTCAGTTGCTCTTAATTTGCATTGTTTAGATTTTTCACCTATTTCTAAATATTTTGAATGGTGTTGTACCCAATGACACATTAAACCCAGGCTATAATAAGACTGAGAAATATTCTCCAACACAATAGTACTGCAATGGTTTGTCTCTGACATAGTTTAACATCCATCACTTTCACTGCTTTATACACAACCATGATTGAATTTCACTCTTGACTCAGTTTACTACAAGTTCCCAATGCAGTTGATGTAGAATCTGCTGAAACATATCCATAACAAATCAAAGTTTAAATCTTTATAGCTGTGTAAATAGGAGAGACCCCATTCATGGTCCCACAGGAACTGACATAAAGAAAAGTCACTCTAAGGTATGTAATGAATTTGTATCAGTCAAGCCATTACTGCAAAGAAACCACTTTTCTTGTTTGTTTTCTCATATTAAATGTGAGGTAGAGCAATTTACTCCCTTTAGGTGATGGGTGCTCTGCTGCACTTTTGTCACAGAGTAAAAGGTTGTATATATATTATATAATATATATATACATGTATGTGTGTGAATATAAATAAAATAGTATATAATAGAGGGACTAGCATAATGTCAACTCACACTTATCACACTATAACCTGTGAGATAGACAGACCTTGAAGTTAATAGAAGTATCCCTTCTTTTCTCACCATACTGTTGGTACAATATTGTTGCTAATATTGTTTTTTTCAGTCAGTTAGATCCTGATGATAGCTTTGTGAACTTCTGCCATAGTATATAATTTTAGCAAAGTAAAATTGGCCCAAAATCTTAGGTTATTCCTAAAATATTTTTACTTGTCTTTTCCCACCTGTCTGTCTTCCTAGCAAGGAGGTTCTCTGATATGATTACTGACACAGACAAAGCAATTAGAAAAGGATCATGGCTTCTCCATGAGCCAGCTCTTGACTGTTCAGTTGGAGATAGATTCAGGAATTCAAACCAGCTGAGCATCAGCCTCACTTTTCATATCATGTCCTTTGAATTGTCCAGGTTTTCCAGTTTTATAGGACATTTTTTCTTATATATTTCTTACATAAAATTGTATTATTTGGAATTGTGCTGGTTTCTGGCACAAATTAGTTAACCATACCTGAGGGATAAGTTGAGCTGACTTTGGTGAACTTTCCATTTCAGTGAAAGATATAATTCAAACTGAAGTCCACAATTTCTTTTTAACAGGACTGAGAAGCACAATCTTTATTATAAAGTCAGTAACCACAGATATCTTGCTTTCCAGGTGAAGACTGGATTTCACACAGGGTAGCTGTTCTGAACTTTATGTGTATCTTAAAATTACTTATATTTCCTGGGAGCGGGGTTGTCACTTTTTTTTTCTCCCGGCTTTGTGGTTTTGTGTCATTAGGGTATGACTTTGGGAATCGCTTCTCTCCTGTGTTTAGGGAAAGCTTTACAAGGTTTGTGTGCATACCAATAGCACTATCAGCTAATATATCACCCTTCAGCCATAGGAAGAAGCACAGAATTGGCTCTGCACTGGAATACAGTCAAATCTTGTCTAGCTAACAAGTCTCCTAGTTCCATGTACTCCCCTGTCTCCTGGCAGAGATGACAAAACTGCTGGAATCAAACACAGAGAAAAATGTCAGCAAAACTAGAGGGATCAAAGAGGGGAAAGGAATCCTAACATGTTTAGTCTAGAATTTATGTCTTTTTATATTTGAAAAGAGATCAGAAAACAAAAGAATGATAACACTAAAAAATGGACTGTACACACTTTTAAAAAAATGAAAAAGGTTCAGCAGTAAAATGGAGAAAATAGAACTTTTTTCCTTATATAGTCTCTACTTTGCCTCAAGTATGATATGAAGTTAACCTTGAACACACATTGAATGCACAAGATACATACACATGATAATTTTAAAAATCATTTTGTTACTATGATACCTTTATGACTAACAAAAATTTTGAACTTATTTTCTTTTTTCTGATAATTTATTTCTAATTTTTGTCTGTCATAAAGCCTGTATCTTGCTGAGACACTTTTGTGGGCTTGGGTCTTGCTATTTCATGTACTTGTTTGGGGCTCTTTTGGGTTTTCTTTTAGTTCAGTGTATTTCTAAAGTAAAGATTTTCTTGTGCATTTTCATTTCCAGGATATTTAAACTTATTTCCCCTTTTATACAAGAATCCCCTATATAGGTGGTGTATAAATTACCAAAATTTATTGCCTCCCAAAAGTGAAAAATATTTTAAATATAACTGTACAAGGCAACTATTATTCTTTTTTAAATTTTTCAACAAATATTAAGAGAACTAGAATAGACTACATCAGAAGAAATTAACAGCAGGAAATTTGTTTCCTTTACAATTGGTTCCTTCCCTTTATTAGACATTGAGGATTTTCTACAGTAATTGCTAATACAGCATCTTTCCATGTGATTGCACATTGCCTGCATCTGGGCAAGTGCACAAAACCCTTTCTGAGTACCCTGAGACACGCCTGCTCTCCTGACTCATCCGAGCAGGGCAGGCTGAATTCCCATGAATTTGTTCACTGATCACTGCTTAGCCCATGCAAATCAGAGTAAGTCACAACAACACCGATGTTGCTGCATCTTCATGCCAGAATGCTCTGCTGAGCCTTGGCTTGTTTACTGCTGAATTCCCTACTAAGGGGAGGCTTGGCTATATAAACAATTGAAGACCTTAATATATAATTAATGTGTTTCCTAATTAAATAGTAACCAAGTATGTTGTAATGTTTCAATTAAGAGTATAGAAAGTAATTAATTATAATCTTAAATACTTAATGTGAGCATGCCAATTAACAACATGCTACTTCTCTAATTTAAAAATTGTGCTTGCCTCAATTTCAGAATGACTGTACACTTTAAAGTAGATATTTTTCAATTGCAGGACTTTTTTTTCCAAGACAGTGACCTTTAAAGTTGATCAATAAAGTCTCTCGTGTAACTAACTTTACACACACATAATCCAATATAAAAATTTCCCCTAAAAAAACACATGCCAACTATTTTTTAAATAATCTTTTTTTTAAGTGAATCATGCAAAATCCCCATTTTAATTATTATTTCAAGGATATTTACTACATGTATTAAGTCATATGATTTAGGCATAAGGCCAATGCATTTCATTTCCTCTGGCTAACAAGAGGTAATACAGTACTAAAGTCCCTGGAATTAAACTATCAATTCCAGTTGAATTTTAGCCTTTGAAGGAGTGTTTTGAGTCTCAGCTCTAAACATTGTATGTCACTGGAGACAATGCAGAGTCACAACAGTTTAGCAGGAAAAGGGTGGAATACTTATTACAATATTTGGATTTCTTTAAGAGGCTCTACTTGAAATTCATTGCTGGCTTTCTTTTCTTCTTCTTCTTTAGTGTTGCCAGTGAGGTATTCGAATGCACAAGGATGAGTTCAAATCACACTCTGCATAAAGTCATACACAGAAAGGTAGGATGGATGGCACTACTTGCAGTCACCATCTGTCTATGAAAATAAGCCTGGCATTTTCTACTCATTGCACTCAGTGCTAACAGACCTTTCCTGCAATGCAATATACGACCGGCAAAGTCTAGAAAAAGATTCTTTGGATCACTGTAGTGATAGCATTGATTCAAAAATAGAGAGTAGATGCACATTTTAACAACACTGAGAAAGGGCAAAAAAATCAAAATTGGTTCCTGAAATAAGGATAGCACATCATATTTAGGAACTCCAGTGGAAGTCAGCTTGACTATTGCACATCATGTTTCTTTTATGTTTAAAGAAAGTCAACAGAAGTCAAAATTTTGGGAGATTTGCAATGTCTTAACCCCACAATTTTGAAACTTCTGTGCAAGATCCCTCCAGAAGAGTCCAGCCTGATGCTTTTAATCCACAACAGAAAGAATGTAATAGAAAATAATAAAAAAATTTTTGAGTACTCAGCTTGTGAATCTCTGAAAATACAAAATTTGAAGACTTGTGTGATCATCTATTTCTTAAATAGATCTCTGAAATGTAGTGCAAAAGACTTATTGAAAGCAAAACATAGACTAGCCCTTCATTCATTCTGTAAAAGTGCGTAAGAATTGTTTATTTCTGTAAATACAATATAGGCAGATTGTTTATCTGAGGAGTGTCATGCATTATTTCAAGTCCTAAAGTCTAACAATATGAATTATAATTGTAATTTTAAATTAATAATAGGCTAAACAATAATGATAAACAAGCCAAGTATTTAATATACTTTCATATCTCGCCGGAGCATAACGCATTGGTACAGAGGTTACTGCCTTTCACATTATTTAACACTGACTAAGGTTATATACATTCTAATTGCTATGAAACTAATGCAATTATATTATAGTTCTAGTGCAACCACAGAACCTATGTTTAGAGGATAATTTAAGTGACAGGTTTTTTGCACATTATGAACCCTACAGCTTTCCTTTTGTGTCATTCCAATTTATTATAAAAAAGCCTTTATGTGAAAGAAGTATTCAAATGCACATGGGAATTCTCTTCATATCATATACATCTTATTTTCCAGCGCTTAATATTGAACCATGTATCACAAAACATAACCCAATATGCTTGATTTCCTCTACAAGGTTCTCTTTAACTTTTCATTGCATGACTGGTTGGAATGTGCAAGTTATAACTTGGAGCAAAGTATTCTGAGAGAATAATATTTGCCTTAGGAGTAGTGTGGTCACATTGTATTTCCGCAGCAGAAAGGACCATTGAACTACCTGCTCTGACAGAGTTCATTTGTCACCAGGAGTTGTGCTGTGGTAGAGTTCAGAGCAGCAGAAGTTCCCTGTTTTATAAATATGAGGCACAATTCTTTAACCACACTTAAACAAAGTGCTGGAAATTCTTTTCTTGGGGTTTTATGTTCTTTACCTTCAAGGATAATTAATATGTTTAACACCCAAAAATAGGAATTCATATTCATCTACTTGCTTAAAGACATAAACCACGATCTGATTAATCAACTTGAAATGTACCAAACAGAAAAGCGGTTTCTTATCTGGCTTGTCCATGGTTTGATTTTTGTGTATTCTGTCAAGTATCTCTTGTAAGCCCCTGTCAAAGACCTGTTATTGAATCCAGCAGATGGATGAGTGGCCCTTCACACTGTAATATTTGTAATAATTTAAGGATATGATTCCTTACATATGGAGTCAATGACTAGAGTTATGTGTCAAACCTAAGGTAATCATCCAGGATCCTTGTGCTGGGCCTAAAGCTAGGACAATCTGAAGGTAAATTGCAAACTCCCTAAAAGAAACTCATCACCACTGCCTTGATATCTTAACTAGGATAGGCAGAAACACCCTCTGAAAGAACATGTCTCTTCATTGTCCACACAGAAAACTAAGAAAAGACATTTCAGTGTTGATGGCTAAATTTGCATAAAAGCAATCTCAGACTTAATCAATTACTAAATATAAATCTATCACTTGAAGAAGGAAGTACTTCACAGTAATGAAAACAAGTTTTCACAAGGACATTGGGTACAAACAAAACCCAGCAAGTCTGAGATCCTTCTCAGTTCTCACATATGTGAAATTTGTACTGCACACAAGTCAGTAATATCTCTTTCCAGATTTTTAAATTAGTTTGGGTATCTGTAATGCAAATTGGTACATGGTGTGATTTTTTTTAAGAAGCAGATTTAGTCATATCAAAACCTAATGAGAACATACTTGAGTCTTGAGTCCCATAAATATCCCTATATAGTGATCCTTAGATCAACAGAAATATTAGAAAATAAAATAAAAAAAAACCACAAAAACCGCACAAAAACCAGCAAAGAGCATCTACATAAGTGATGAAGTTGCTTGTTTTAAAATGGCCTGAAATAATACCCATATGTCCTCATATGTGTCCATGTGTCTTTGGATTCCCAACAATAATGGGAACAGTGAACATGTGGAAGCCATTTACTTGGAGAATTTGGTGAATTTGTCATTATCAATTCATACAGTATTCCCTGTAAATTCACTTACTAATCTCTTTAGAGTTCTTAGGGATCTCACTTAGCATTCAATTGTTCCTATGGATCCAGCTTGCTGTTCAATTGCAGTATATTTGTTTAAATGGCACCAGCTTGTGCTCCGATTGTCTCTAGACAACAAATCCGTTTGTCACCTTTTGGTTGCTCTGTTACTTTGATTTTTGTTTCTTTTATTTGGAGATGGTACTGGATTTTAGAGATATTCTTGTGCTGCTGCTTTTTTTAAGCAGAAGTTGCTATGATCTCTAGTCTTTACACTTGAAACACTGTTAATGGAGATTTAATGGAGACAATATTTTAAAGGATGCCATGTAAAACCCCCTTATTTTAGCCGTGTTTTTCATAAAATTGGAAAAGAATATGGAGACAAGATGTTAAATTCCAAATAAAGAGTAGTACCCAGCTTTTTTTTTTCTTTGACACCATTGCCAGAAGTAATTATGAAAATGTTTCATTCTTAGTAGTTTAGCACTTTCAACTGCTAGTCTTTCTGTGCAAGGTTTAAACTTACAAAAGAAAAAAAATCAACCAGCAACATTTTGCAGGTTGCCTGAAACCTAGCATATGCTACACATTTTTTGCTGTCAGGAAGGGTCTCTTTATACTCAGATTTTTTCTTCATAGAAGATAAAGCACTCTTGAAGAAGAAAAAGAAATATACCTTTTTTTTTTCACTTTTGGTATGCTCAGAACACAGAAGACTTAATGACCTTTTTCAAAATTGTCACCGTTCATCCTTTTTTTGTTTGTGTCCTACATTTCATATATATAGCTCACACTCTGCAAGTTCTTTTGTGTGTGAACAATCTACTTCTC
>NW_005054332.1:5998820-6038625 GCF_000277835.1 Geospiza fortis
TTCCATATGGAAAAGAACTGGGTAAAAGGGTAGGCAGAGAGGACAGGTGAGCTTCTTTTGTCTCCTTAAACCTCTGCACCCAGTGCCTAGTCTGCTCTCACTACAAAATTATTAAGTTCTCAAAATACTCTGGTTTTGTCTCATTTTTTTATGAGTCGGGTTCCACCTGTCACACTAACCACTAGGCAGCTAATCTTGGGAGCCCCTCACAATTTTGTTCTTACAAAAATGTAATTGCTTTTATCCTTATGACCCAGCATATGCACATCTTCTGCACTAGCATATGGCCACTTTTCTGCCCATTCCATTGGATGTTCCAGATAACCTAACAGTTCCATCTAAAACTTTTTTTTATAGGCCATGATTTTAAAGCATGATCTAGTGTCCAATTTATTTTTAATTCCAAGTTACTAAAAAAAAATTTTATCCAGTATGCTGAAGTAACCTGGGTCTCATAAATTGAAAGGCTTGACATTCTGCAGAATATTAAGTACTTCATTATTCAGTAGTGCATGCAGTACCTTTGCAAAATACATCCAGTATTACAAAGTCTTATATGTTCCTATGGAGAATCTGCAGCGGACTGCCTCTGAAATGATAAGACAGTTTAGCCTCAATAAGAAATCCTTTGAAAGTAGATTGGGTTTTTTAAATGTAGTCAGAAAATATTTTAGGCAAGATTTGTTGTGGGTTGGTTTTGGTCCACTTTAGCCTGATCAGTGTGCTTAAATATTTGTGATGTGACAGTTTATAGTTGTATATACATTAACAATATGTACACACTATGTGTGAACAGACACTGATACCCAGTGGAATTGAAACAGTGTTTCATTTATCTTTACAAACTGTCAGACTGAATGCTGGCATAACTGTTGTCTCAAGTAATAACAGTAGCAGGAACTGTTTAAAAAACAAAGATGCAGAATGTGTAAACCATATCAATTGTTGTGACTTATTGCCACAAGAGGGAGTGAATCCCATAGACAGCTATGTTATGATCCTTCTCCAATAACCCAGTTTCCAGGATTCAACTGGAGAACCTAAGTATTCAAGTCAGCCATATCAGCACATGTTGGAGAAATAACATTTGAGATGGTCTGATCAATGTCACTAAGGAGTTTTATACAGTCATCAACACCCACAATTACATTAGAAATGAAATTAGATGATGGCTTCTTTGTTACCAGCTCCTTCTATTTAAAGGACTCTAAGAAATTATTACAACATTTGAAATTTATTCTCTACAGCAAATTATTCAACCACTAAATCCAAAAAATAAGTGGACTGTCAGGTTTGTAAAAGACCCTCTACAGCGAAGAGCAGACTGCAGCTATCCAATTATCTGCTCCCTTGGTTGCCTAACTGATCTATGAAATCAAATTAAACACCAATCTCCAGATTTAATATTAATATTTCAGTGCTAAAGGATATGGACCAAATCTACTGAAACAATGAGGAATGCCTAAGTCCTCTTGTGGCTTTCAAATGGAAGATAGTAAATTTTGAATAATTAAAATCTATAACCAGCTATTCTGTTCTCTAGAATTGAGAGTTATTAATCTGAATTCTCACTTTTTATGCCAAATTCACAGCCATATTCACTCTATCCCATCTGCACCAATAAACAAGCAATGGTGCATACCAAAGAGGATAGTTAACAGTCCCTCTTGGTTTTCTGCAAGCTATTTTGCGTTTCCTAGTCTTGTTGTTGGCTTTGCTCTTGCTTTTGCTTTTTCCTTACCTGAAGTTACTCAGTCGTCTGAGGGGACAAATATTGCAACAATGAGGAAACTGAGAACATATATGTCCTCTTATTACTCTCTATAATTTGTCTTCCTGTTCCCTTCTTCCTCCCATTCTCTTTTATAAGTTTTACCAAGAAAAACTACTAAGCATTTTTGGCAGCAACCTGAATTGAGCTGAAATGCTTAGGAGTTCTCTATTCTGGCATTCCAGAAACATGACAGAACAATAGCTTTCCTTGGAGGACATTTCTGCTTGAAGGGGAAAGGGAAAGGGGAAAAAAGGGAAAGGGAAACAAAGAGCACTGATTTAAGAGAACATATGATTATTTATCTCTGTTTTTATGTATATAGTAATACAGCAATTTCCACTGATTCCTTTGTCAATGTTTCCCTATCAGTTAGTGAAATAGCAAAACATCCCTTATGTCTGTCTTATTGCCACTTGTTGTCAGTACATGCCACTCAAAGGGGATTATTAGACTGAAAGAAATTAGGACTTCTTTCTTTCAGTCACCTAAGACTTCTTAAGGAGAGATGCCTGGCAAAGTCTTCAGTTATGTTTTTACTATCCAGTCTCCAGCTGCTTTTACATCACTGACTATTCTAAGACCAGGCCTAAGCCACCACCATTTCAGCTAACTGAAACTGTTTAAGCTCTGTGACTGACAGGGAACACATCCCATGGAAAGAATGATGTATTCTAGATTTGGATAGACAGAAGCAGTTATTCCACCACATTCATGGCTTTTTAGGTACCTCTTAAAGGATTGTGGCAATGATTCTTGCTCAGAAGCTTTCCTATACCAATTTGAGCTAGATGTACCTTAAGAACTGGTGTTATATTCAAGGTAGAAATCTGCTTTAGCTTTAAATACCTAAATTTTGATGTTTTTTTATATGTTATGGACACAGATGACCATGTATAGGTTGTCTCTGCTATTAAAATGGCACAGGATGTTTAAGACATTCACAAAAGGCTGGTAGATAGAACATAAATCTAGGAGATTCCCATGCCTTTCTGCAGTCGCGTAGAGGACTTGAACATGATAAGATTCTAACATATCCCCCACTTCTGGCACCTATCTAAAGGCATCCAAACCTAGGTATGTTAGTTTCAAACTGAACTTCAGACTTGACATCTGGCAGGAAATTGGGATCCCATTAGACATGAACTATGTTGCACCTAGTACAAGAGCAGCATACTTGGCTTCTCATGCGATTTGTTCTATTCTGAACATATGAAAAGCACCCTGAAATGTAAATTGTAGAGGAGAAATTGTAATATCCAGCAAATGTACTTATGTTTAAGACTTTTCTTGAAATATTGGTTTCTAGTACTGTGCCATTTCTCTCCCATCTGTGATGACCAACCTTGGTCTAGGTCTTATAACCTTTTGAACTAGGAACAGGAAATTTAGCTATTACTAGGTACTGGCAGCACAGTTCTAGTTCTTTGGACCCTTTTTTCTTAAAACCAAAACTAATATATGCTAGACATTGAAGTACTTAGTCTGCTTCTTATTTAATTCAGTTCCATCATTAAATTCTGGAAGGTACCTACTTTAAGGGCTTTGTATGGTACTGGAATCCTTCCTATTGGCATTTGGTTGTAACAAAGAAGAATTTGTGTACTTTTTTAAACCCTTATACCATGTTGCTTTGATCTGAGGTCTGCTACCAAATACACAGAACTGACGCTTAATCATTTGAATTCTTAATTTAGAAAATATTAAGTTCAGTTCTACTGCTTATTAATCATACAGATTAATGAAAGTACTTGTCAGCATCATTTGTCACTAAAATACAAATTTTGATGAAAGTAATCAAAACCTTTGCACAAGACCTAGTATTTGCTGGCAGAAAATACATGTCTTCTAAAAGCAAAATTGTTTACAAGAGTAGTTTTGACAAATTTATTTGGTTTGAGTTTTTTTGATTGTAAAAGATGATTTTGTTTTCTGCTTGAATATGTTTTCTAATGGGCAAATTAATTAAATTGTTTTTTTTAAGTAAAATTATTACTTATTAAAAAAAAATTTAAATGTTGAAAGAACAAGTGTCATTAATTTGTGTGGGCAGTTGTTGAACATCTATTTTCTTTAAGACTTGGACATTTGCCCTCATTTAAAATTACAGAAAAAAAAAGTTGAGTATTTCTTCCAAAATAGAAAAGGCATTTTGCCCAAATTTAATAATGACATTTATGAAAAAGTTTTCCAGCAACATAATAATGACATAATGACGGTCTGAGAAAGAGGTAGAAACATGATAGAAATGGATGAAAACTCCCAATGGATTCCACTTCTATGTTGTCCCAGCTACTGTGTTACCTAAAATAGTTCAATTTGCCAGGATGCTGATCTCCATCCAAGAAGTAAAACAAGCAAATAAATATGACCTGTGTTCTTCATAGAAGTAACCTTTCACAGCCTCTGTGTTGAAGGTAGATTTCTGTTCTGTTCTGCACAGGTGTTGCCAGGAAGATGCTTTTGATTGTGATATCAAAATCCAATTATTTTGATTTTAAACATTGGGTTTAAAATGTGCAAAACATTCATACCTAAAGTTACACCAGGGTTTTTATTTTTATTTATTTTATTTTTCCTATTTGAAAATGTCTATTTTGTATAGTATTTATTTAGAAATTAATACATTAAGTACTGCATGGGCAAAATAGCCAGTGGCATGAAGACATAGACATTAGTCAGCTCAATTATCACTTTAAATGAGATGCCCATATTCTATGAAGAGGATACACATTTAATCAAAGTTTCATATTGGTCTGTTACTACTAATAAAAAGATAACTATCTAACACTGCAAATCGGGATTTAAAAATAAAACCAAGGCTCTTCTATACAATTTCTTTAATGATGCATAGATTTAGTAGCTTTTACCACAGTTGCTCTAGGTTTAGGCTAAGACCATAACAAAAAAATCCCTTGCCTTAATACTAAGTGGACCACCAACATGCCTGTTCCCCTTCTTAATGAAAGTAACTACAATTAAGATTTTAGTACAGAGTTGACACTCCTTTATGTGGAATGTAGGCGTTTTTCTTGTACAGCATAAAGCAGGAAAATATTTTCTGACATTACTTTTGCTTTTTAAAACAACAAAAAAACCACAAATAATTTTTAGTAAATTTCTAGAATCTCAGATTCTATTATAATAAACAAATATACCTATATGTATTTAAGGGTAGACTGCATAAGATTCAAGTAAATTTGGAACACTCATATTTATTATTAATCACTTAAGAGAACATTAAGGTTTTATGCAGTTTCTGTTTAAGTTAATGGAAAAGCATTCCAATTGATTTCAGAGGGGCATATGATGCATTCTTGATGACCATTTGGGCATGAGAAATCATTTTTACATTTGCATAAAGTGACATGTCTACTGTGTGTATATATTTATTTACATGTGCATCGGTTTAAATGCTTATGTGTAATGAAATTACGGAGTAAAAATATGTTTTTATTATGCTTTTGGGATAAGGAAATTGCTGATGAATCTACATCACTCATGGATTCATAAGTATAAACATTTTCAGAACAGGAAATATTTATGATCACTTAGGATGACCTTCCACTTAAGCCAGGCTATAGATTTTACAGGAGTCAAACAAAGATTATCAAACCTTTTTTTAAGGTGGAAAAGGGGAATTCCATACATCATGGCTAAGGTTTTTAATTAATTATGAGAAAATCTATATCTTATACATTAAAAAAAAAAAAACAACAAAACCAGTCCACAAACAAATTAACAAAATCAAACAAACAAAAACAACCAAAGACAAACACTTTTATCACCTTTCCACTACATAATTTTATTTTCCTTTGCAGTAAAACTGGTAATCATAAAGAATAAATATGAAAGGGAGCCTGTTCTTCCCATAGACACATTGAATGTTCTGAATTACCTCATAGACTTATTTGTGATAGGTAAAGTAGGTAGTTTGTCTCACTGTAATGTGGTTTATTCACATTTTCAATTGTACTTGATTATTATTCTGTTGAGGTCTTTCCAACTTTTCAGGAACAAATTTGAAATGCAGCTTATCTCAAGTAGTTATCAATAAAACCTTCCGGACATTTTCAGAGGCTTATTGTTTTCCTGATGTTGTTTTATTTCTATTTCCCACTGCTGAAAAGGCTGCCTAATTCAGTATAATGAGTACTGTTTTCCAGCTTTTGAAAGGATAGGAAAAATTTTTAAAAATATAAAAATATTTCTTCCTTTTAATAAGAATGTTGAATGTCAAAGGCAGAAAATTTTCAGAATAAACAGACAGTGAAAAAATACCTCATTCCTCTGCAGAAGACGTTTTAACTTTTGTTTTAATCAAGTTTTTCTTATTTTAGTCAGCCACAATTGATTGTAAATTTTACCTAGAATTTAATGTTCAGGCCCTATACACTTGGCAGCTCCACTTTTCTTTGTTGAGACTCCTAAAATTCCACTCCACTGAGCAGCTACAATCATCCATCACAAAAATAATGAAAGGAAGACAGGATAGGGCTCTAAAATAGAAAGTGATCAAGGTACATGATATATGAAATTTACCACACAAAGTGTGCCACATGCACATCAACGCTGTACAAGTATTCAGCATAATAGTTGTATTTAGATGCAAATATTGTCTCTGGGATTTAGGATATTTTCTAAACACAAACTTGTATGTTTATGTCCTAATCATTCTATACACATATAACCCAAAGTTTATAACAAAATATGACTACCTTTCTCAAGATTTATAGAAAGAAAAGAAAAAAAGAGAGAAGAGAAGAGAAGAGAAGAGAAGAGAAGAGAAGAGAAGAGAAGAGAAGAGAAGAGAAGAGAAGAGAAGAGAAGAGAAGAGAAGAGAAGAGAAGAGAAGAAGAAATAAAATAAGGAGAAGGGAAAGGGAAAGGGAAAGGGAAAGGGAAAGGGAAAGGGAAAGGGAAAGGGAAAGGGAAAGGGAAAGGGAAAGGAGGTTTTTTGATATAGACAGAAGTGGGCGCACCTGACATTAAGCATCCAAATCTGTCATTCAGACTGCTGTGGGGACCTGAAAATGCTGGATTTTGAAAACCAATAAGAAATGGAAAGTTCTAAATTATTTTTATTTATTTGTCATTTTTAGAATGAAAGTCACAATACTAGCTTCTAGAAGCACATACAGACTTTCATGACATAAAGCACTCTCTGAATAAGTTTTTCAACTCAGCATTAATGATTCCAGTGAATTGCATGTCCTAAGTAAATTAATGCCTTCAATTCATTATTGTTGGATTCTGATGTCCCATTATATATCATTCCTCAAAAAGAGAGAAAAAAATGCTAATGTGAAACTCAGAAATGGAAGTGCTAACTTTTTTAATCAGTTCCATTTCCTTCTCACTTATAAACTCTCAAAATTTTTTACTTAAAATAAAATACTTCTTATAGACAGAGATACATGACATTTTTCAGGAATCCCATTTAATTCTGAACCTTTTAAATTGTGTGAAGAGCTCTATGGAAAAGAAGATATAATATGATAATATAAAGGTTTAATTCAGACCAAGCACAAAAAGATGATATGCCAGGCTGAAGAAATCAACACTGTTTATGGCATCTAATTCTCCAGATTTTTTTTTTGTTTTTAAATGTTAACTGTTTAAAGAATATAAGTTACTGGAAAATAGTAGCTCATAAGTTCCTTACCTGATTGGTGCCTAAATATTACTAGTGGTGGGACCACTAATAAAGTTTTACTAAGAGAATAATCATGCCTGCTGGTTATAGACCCCTCAAAATAGTTGATAAAAACATAAAAACATTGGATGGTTAAAATAAAAATTATAGAAGACTTTAAAGTGAGATTAATACATTTAAGTAAGAGAGTACAGGAACTACTATGTAGCAAAACAGTAGACCATGACCTAGGGCCAAAATCATGGTTTTGGTTTTAAAAAACCCTTGAACTTGCTGTAATGCAGATATCGCTTTGGCCATCACCATAGTGTTCTCTAGGCTTTATAACCTATGTGATGTTTGTAAATCCCAGGCTCAAAATCCATGAAGATAAAAGTATGTTCTTCCATGCCAACTGAGCAATTCTGCATAAACCCAAATATTGTTATTTGGTCCTCTTCAAGAGTTCCTTGCATTAAAAAAAAATGGAAAATTTGTAAATAGGGATAAATTTTTGTCCACAGCCAGATGACAGGGACATTGCAGGGTTTTTATTAAGCAGAGTACAAAAATCACTTTGCACATTCCTCAACTATTTTTTCATCAGCCTGTGTGCTGCTTGACATGTGGCTTGTGCCAGTCTGTGGCGTTTATGACTTCAGGCACCTGAGGACTGAAATGCTTGGTTTAGCTCAAATCAAGTGGCCCCAAAGGGGAGTATGTGGGTGAAAGATAACAACTTTTGACATGATATAGACTAATATGGAAGTTTTATTGGGTTTCTACAGCCTTAAATACTCTGAAGTATAAAATATAAACTTGCTCCAGATGGCTTGTATAGTTGCCCGTATGAGTGAATTGACTTAAGAGTTAAGTTCTGACATAGCTGGGACTCCAGAGACTCACTAGATAAAAACCTTAGTCTACCTGAATCCACTGCCAAAGTCTCTACCAAACAGAGTAAGCTCAGTCTATTATTTGAGAATTTCTCTGTGAGTTTTCTGCATGGGTACTAAGTACTGATAGTCCCAGCTACAGTCTCCTCCTTGAAAGAGCAGTCAGAACACTCCAGGACCAGGTTTTTCTCACAACACTCATTGGACAGCACCCTTGTTTACAAGAGAAGTTTGAAATCTGTATGAAAAAATTCCTTGTGTTGGTTGATATCAGTGCCATTTTAACTTCCAAAGAATGAAGGAAGTAAAAACGTAAAGAAAGTCCCTCATGTTTCTACATGACTTACCTGCTATAAAAAGCAGTTTTTGACAGTAAACACTGTCTTTCATTAACAGTCTGGGTAGAGAGCAGAGGTAGATGACAGTCACAGCTCAAACTGTTCCCAATATAATTCTGTCTCAATGTTTCCTACATGATCATTAACTACTTTCAGTATGATTATCATAATTTCTTGCAAATGAGCCAATGCGTGAGTAGGAAGGTGTTTTAAGGTTAAAAGAAAGCTCAGAACCAAGCAGCTTCCCTATCACTTTTTTGTCTCTTTCTACAGAATATAGAGAATGTCTTTTGCTCCCCTCGATGTAGCAGTTATTGAGACTCCACGTCTCTCCTCTGTGTGTTCTCTGCTTTCTTTCAGTGAGGACAAGCATTCAACAAGAAGCAGCTTCTGGACACATAGAAAGAACCAACTGGAGATGATAAAAACCTTCAGGCCAGATCTTCAGTCAAGGCCTAGTTACACTGGTTAACACACTGTTTAGGAATCTGGTGACTAGTGCCTGCTTATATGAAATCATTCAATGCAACTGAGAGATTTGGATGAGACCTTTTCAGTGCATAAGCCACAAGTGCAAGATATGCACTAGTAATTCCTAGGTATTATTTATTTTTAGCAATATTCATTCAGAGTTCTGTGTTGCCTCATCATTGACCACTTCCCATGCATGGGCAAGTGTTCAGCCATCCCCAGCAAAGCATGTTCCATCATGCATAAAGGTTATTTGGAAGACAAAACACCACCACTATAAATGCTTGCTCCTTCCTTCTTCTTAACCCAACTTTATATGCTGAGCATGGACGTACCATATGGTATGGAACATCCCTTTGGTCAGTTGGGATCAGTTCTCCCAACTGTGTTCCCTCCCAACTCCTTGTGCATCCTCAGCCTCCTCACTGGTGGAGTGGGGTGAGAAGCAGAAAATGCCTTGACTCTGTGCAAGCACTGCTCAGCAATAATGAAAACATCCCTCTGCTATCAACACTGCTTTCAGCACAAGTGGAAAACATGGCCCATACTAGCTGCTATGGGGAAAATTAACTCTATCCCAGCCAAAATCATTGCGTCTTGACACAAGGTGAATGGCATCCAAGAAACTTATTTGAAATTAATAAGGCTACAGGAGGTCATTACCTTGAACTCTTCTGAGAAGTGAACCAGAGCAAGGTTTGGAAAGAGCTGTGCTTCTATCTTCTGATCCTCACATTCAGCTCTCTACTCTGGAGAGGTAAATCATCCAAACAAAGTTTTAAATACTGCATAGAGTGAGTTGCATATGTTCTCATTCCATTTTCTTAACACTTGGATTTTATGTAATTCAAAATACTAGGAGAAATGTGTATGGAACAGTATGGAGAATAACTATGAAAGTGAATGGCTCAAAGTCCTTTTGAGACAGAAATAAGTCAAAAAATGGGCTTGTATTCTGACCTCAGTGCAAACTGAAATTCAGTGCACACACCTTGGACTGATCCACATCTGAAGAACTCAAAGGAAAGGAAAACCTGGAAACAAAGATCACTGCAGTAAGGTCTCACAGATGCAGACACAATCACTCCCCCAGTTACTGGGGTCACAGCCTTGTAATCATGTGAAATCTATCTGCTGCTCTTTAAGAACCTCATCTGAGTTCTTTGGCCTCTCTCCTTACCTTCAGCAAGGAGCAGCTTCTACAGAGGAAAAGCCATAAAAGAAGAAAAGCAGCAAGGCCACCTCTGTTAAAGAGCACATATAGCCCAGAACAGAGCAATGCCTCTTTTACATACCTCCATTTCTTAAGTTAATTTTAATGGAAGGGAAAGGGGATAGGGGAAGGAGAAGGGGAGAAAAAAAAAAAAAGAAGAGAAAAGAAGAAAAGAAAGAAAAGAAGAAGAAGAAAAGAAGAAGAAGAAGAAAAAGAAGAAGAGAAGAGAAGAGAAGAGAAGAGAAAGAGAAGAGAAAGAGAAGAGAAGGAGAAGAGAAGGAGAAGAAAAGGGAAAAGGAAAAAAAAGAAGAAAAAGAAAAAGAAAAAGAAAAGAAAAGAAAAGAAAAGAAAAGAAAAGAAAAGAAAAGAAAAGAAAAGAAAAGAAAAGAAAAGAAAAGAAAAGAAAAGAAAAGAAAAGAAAAGAAAAGAAAAGAAAAGAAAAGAAAAGAAAAGAAAAGAAAAGAAAAGAAAAGAAAAGAAAAGAAAAGAAAAGAAAAGAAAAGAAAAGAAAAGAAAAGAAAAGAAAAGAAAAGAAAAGAAAAGAAAAGAAAAGAAAAGAAAAGAAAAGAAAAGAAAAGAAAAGAAAAGAAAAGAAAAGAAAAGAAAAGAAAAGAAAAGAAAAGAAAGTAATGTTAGTTCCTGAGGAACTCTGCAGAATCTGAACTATCAGTTATCCATTTTAGCTACTTGCATAGAGTTTGGTAAGAATGTCTGGTCTATTTATTTTTGGTAAGAATGTCTGGTCTATTTATTTTATGATTATTTTCTTTTGTAGTCTTTGCCTTTAGGATTAGTATGGAGTGGAACAATATATTTCATTGACATTTTGTCTTAATGAAGGTGTGTTTCAGCTCTGCTGACTGCCCCCCCATCCAAAACACCTACACACATATTCACACACTCATTCTGAAAGAGGAAATCTACCTAAATACACAAGTTGCTTTTCATCCCAACAAAGGAGTGAATAGGACTGAGAGTATTATTTCACAAGAGGAAGAAAAACTTGATTAACATTTTAAAGATATCATTATCCTTTTGTTTGTTTCAAGTTTAAAGCACTAAAATAGTGTACACCAATTGTGACACTCCCATGGAAAATACAGGCACAAAACCAGCGAAGATTTGGCTGAGTTGTCTACATATAAATACTTGATGTCATTTGAAATCACTGCATGAAGAAACCTAAATTTATGTGTCTTGATTTTGAATTAAATTTTATCTTTGCAGTTGTCTACAGGTATGCTAGATGCTTATTGTAAACACTTAGGCCATGATTCAATTGTCTGTGATGACCATACACAAGCAAGTAATGTCATCTGAGATTTTTTAGGGTATCTGAGACATCTACACAAAAGGGGCAGATATGACATAAAACTTGTGGGAGATTAGAGACCTGGAAGAGTAGCTGCAGGCATCCCAAATGTCACTGGATGCCTGTATGTGGACAACTGGACCAACTCTGCTGCTCCCTCGAGTGTGTCTCTGCTGAATAAGCTGATTGAGGATCATCTTTACCTCAATCATGCAACATATTTAATACCTGAGTCAGTCACCTTATCTGTTTAGCCAATTAAATTCTCCCTACAAGATTTCAAATTACACTAGGCCTGTGAACTAAATGAATGGTGTCACCAGTCATAAAAGTTATTAAGTCCTAGATGCAGATCCAAATGTGCATGGCACCTGGATGCGTCCAGTCCAAGATTTAGCTTTGGTTGCGGATAAAGCAAACCGAGTCAGGCAGAAACACTGGATCTGAACTGAAGCGTTCCAAATTCTAAAGGTGGGTGATCTTCAGGTTTTGATTCAGGTCTGCTGTCAGTTTGATATCTTTTGTTGTAAAAGTCTGTAAGTGGGTGGAGGTGTTTGCACAGTGAGGCAAGAGCCAAAGGAGAGCAGCACAGCAGACCCAGGGCATGCCTGCACTGAGCAATGCTCCGATGGTGTCGCACCCGCTGGCAATCTCTCAGCTGCTTGCTGCTGGGCAGATGCACCAACTTGCTCAAAGACAGCACAGAGATCATTGCACAACACTTCACTGTCTGAGGCAGACATGCCTCTTGGGGAATATTTTGAGCAGATATAAATAGCTTTTGTGTGCAGCTGATGAAATCTGTATCCAAGACATTTTGTGTTTTAATGTTTAAAGTTTTAAAACAGAGAAAAGGTAGGATAAACATTCTTTCTACACTTTTTGTGCTTCTTTTTCTGCATTGTAAGGTGAAGATGAAAGGATGTATATACACTCAGACAACTCAAGAGGAGTTTTTAAAGAAGAAATGCACATATTAACCCAGAAATCTTTGTCTGCAAATCAACTTTATAATTGGAAATCTGGAAGTTTTATGGGTCATTACCTTGCCATATATCCTGTAATTTCTTTGCTATGGTATGCATTATTTAAGGAAAATCCATCCAGTGGGGTTTATTAAATTTATTGAAGCATAAGTCCTTTTGTAAATATATACACATTTTTGAAATTGGAGACAGAATTTTTACTTTTGAAAAATTCAAAGACAGATACAAGTGAGATGAGAAAAATCCTCACTGTTTACATTTTGTGGACCAAAAGCTGAGGCCCAAAGGATTAAATTATTTGCTTAGAATTTACCATATTTTAAACAAGAGCTGAAAATGGGATGTTCAGAGCGGCCTTTAAAAACCCAGGTATCTCTGCCATTCCACTATAAAAGACATTTTCCAGAAATAGCTGAAACTTTCTCTTTTCAGTAATTCTCTCTTAAAACATATAAGAAAGGTTCTTTTTTTTTATTAAGTACCAAAACTACCCATGATAAAAAGCATACATGTTATATGTACCAGAGGAAATATTTTTATTACCATTATTTTGTTTAATAGCAACTGAGGAAAAAAAAAAGCATAAAGAAACTGAGGCTACAGCCAGCTGAATAGGCAGTGCCTTAATCCTGTGTAATCTCCCATTCAGTAGAGGATTTATCCTGATTACACTGACAGAGATGCTGAATGGATATCATACAGTAGAGGAGGAAAAGATACCAGAAAAACCCAGTAAAAGCCTGATGGAGCCTTTGTATGCCCTGACCCTGAGTTTACAGCTCCTTCACTGCTTTCATCATGGCTGAATCTTGGTAGCAAATTAAAATGTACTGGGAAGCATTCCTCACCTTTGTAATCATATTAATATGCAATCATTTGCCCCATTCCTTTCCTGAAGGGATAACTAGTCTGCTTCTGTCCTACTTCCAGACACCTTCCAGAAAGTAGCACAGGGTGGGAACTGTCAGTCCCAAAGAAGCAGTTCACACACACTGTCCAGCAACCTTAATAGTCAGGCTGTGCCCCGAGATTTCTGGGCCATTAAAACAGTTTATCAATAAAAATTATTACCTCTGTGACTTTATTACAAAATTAAATCTGTTAAAGATCCTATTAAAGTGTTCTTCTTTTTAAATATATCTCTAATTTGAGGATTTATCATTTTCTGTGAAGACAGCTTTGGTGGTTCTTGCTTCTTTCTGCCCATAAATCACAATTTTCCTTTCATCAACTTTAGGAGCAGCAACTTTAGGCAACTTAGCAACTTTAGGATTTCAGATTTTTTTGTTGTTGCTGTTGTTATTTCTGCCTCTCTTGTAATGTTTATCTTCCCAATGTCTGTGTGGACCTTTTTTAATATTACACTTTGTTTTAAAAATTGTATTCTTTCATGTCCAATGGTATGGATCCACCACTCAGTTATCAATCTAGCCATTGCAACTAGAAAGTGCTGCAAACACTTTGTTTATGTTTAAAGTATACCATTCCAGGGAAACACAGCAAAAAATTTGATTAAGAAATTATAGTAATCCAATGGTTTAATGGTGATGTGAAAATCCAATATTGGACAATTTGTCTCTATTTATGTGAGTACTTCTTATATCATTGGGATGATGCTTTCAAGCATCTGCATGCTAGACTTGAAATATATGGTGGAAATTCAGACTTTAAGTATTCAGTATTTTAGATAGATTCATTTAATTTCTTTATTGTACAATATGCTATAAATGTTTGCCTCAGGATAACAATTATATGTTCCAGGGAACAAGAAAAAAGAGATTGCTGTGTCTGCTACATTTTCTAGAAAACATTTTATTTTGTTGGGCTTTACCCTTCACTGATTATGACTTTGTGATATATTTATGGCTGTTCTTGGCTTTGCCTCATCTTGGCTGAAAGGAAACCATGAGCTGTTAGAGTGAGTGGTCAGTGTAAGATCACAATTGATCATTTTCAGTGAAATAACTGTGAACATTGCATCTGGTATAATAAATATGGTGTCTGTACATACTTAATTTTCAAGTATTTTGGAGTAGAGATGAAAAACATTTTTCTTGTTACAGAAGCGAAAAAAAATTAACTTTTCAACAACATTAGTGGACCAAGCAGCCTCTTTGGGGGCCTAAAAACAATCAGCTCTCTTGGCTTTACTCTTACAATGCTTGGACTGTAAGTTTCAGTTGGTTTTTGGCTTAGACCAAAGAGTGTTTTGCCACTAAAGCAAAGTCTTTCTAGTCTTTCTCTGGCCTCTGCTATTGACAATAAATAAACTGAACTACCAATTCAATGAAATCTCATTAATACTTTCCTGTGGAAAATGAATAGATAGAAAAATACAGTAGTTCTACATAAAGGGCACAAGATAGTACTTTAAAGATTTATTGCTTATATGTAAAGGAATCCTGAGCTCTTTTTGTAATTTATACACACTAATACAAGTCTGCAACTGTTATCAAATTTTTCTTGTCCCACTTTTCTGCATGCTTAAGCTTCATCATTTCTTCATCTGAAAAGAAAATATCTTCTTGATTACCTTTGCATTCACAAGATTTTTAGTTTTTTATCTCATCTGGAAACAAGATCTTAGGCCAGTTAGTAGTGACGAGGATCCTGAGGATTTACCTGAAAGATGGTAGAGAAGGGAAGGGAGGGAGGGAGAGAGGGAGGGAGGAAGGGAGGAAGGGGGGGGGAGAGAAAGAAAGAAAGAAAGAAAGAAAGAAAGAAAGAAAGAAAGAAAGAAAGAAAGAAAGAAAGAAAGAAAGAAAGAAAGAAAGAAAGAAAGAAAGAAAGAAAGAAAGAAAGAAAGAAAGAAAGAAAGAAAGAAAGAAAGAAAGAAAGAAAGAAAGAAAGAAAGAAAGAAAGAAAGAAAGAAAGAAAGAAAGAAAGAAAGAAAGAAAGAAAGAAAGAAAGAAAGAAAGAAAGAAAGAAAGAAAGAAAATCTTAATCATAGAAGTATTTCAGAAGTAAATACTGATTTGGCAAGTTCTAGGAGAACATGCACAGCCAAGATATCTATGAAACCTATCCATAAGGATTATATTCTACACATTCTTAAAGCTTTAGTACTGGAAAAATTCCACTTTGATTTAAAATGAAAATATGAGTTGGCCTGTAGTAGGGTGACTGACCTAAATCAAATATAATTGCATGCACTTAGAACAGCTAGAGTCTAAATTATCTATGCTATAATGCACCAAAAGGCACTGAGAAAGGAAAAGGCTTGAGTTTTATTTTGTAGCACTTTAAGTCTGCAATTTGCATGTAAACAATTGCTGTGAATTATATCAGACGAATGAATAATTAAGAAAGAGCAGGATGGAAAGGAATACTTGGTTTCTTGTGATTGCATTTGGTATTTTTAAATTAGGCTGAAACAATGTCACAGATGACCTTCTGAAATAGCTAGTTGGTATTTTCATATACTCCTTTTATTTGCTGTTGTAGTTGTTGTTTTATTGCATAATATAGCAAAAGCATGGTAGACTGAAATAATTATCAGTATAAAACTGAGGTTTTAATTTTTAAATGTTGTCACAAATGAATTTTTTTTTTTCACTCTTTGAGATAGTGGAACTGTGGGCCTGAAATATTGACATTAATATTTGAACTACCAAGGCACTAGAAGAAACTTTGCTGAGTAATTTAGGTATGAAATAGGTTATTTGTGTTGTAGATTTCTGGTGTCTTCCAAAAGTCAGAGGTCCTGGATCTAGGTAAGATTTGCTATAGTTGTATATTCTGACTTTCTTCTACTGTCTAGAATTTCCTTGCTTTTGTGGTTTGGTTTATTGTTTTGGCTTTTTTTTTAAGCTTTGGCACACGTATATTTATTTCTATATAACTTCTTCAATCTGTAATTAGATATATGTTTCTTTTAAGCAGGTTTATAAACTTTTCAAATGTAAGCATGCATATATAACTGCATATACATCTTTACTCATCTGTAGCAATGTTCCTTTCACACATACACAAACCAAAACTGGAAAGAGGGGAACTGAGGTTTTTCTCGTCACTGGGAAATTTAAAGACTGTATTCATAATCTCAGAATTGACTTAAGAGCTTGCAGTCATCCCTAGTCAGAAAAGTTCCCTCTTACTTGAAAAATTTGTTAACTCAAAATTAAAAAAAAACAACCATGAGTCAGATAACAAGACTAAGCAAAAACCAGAATTAATCTTATATTTAAGCATTACCAATTTTGCAATAATGCAATGAGTTGCATTTATTACATTGGTTAATTAAATATGCCCCTTCAGTGGTTTAAAAGGAAGTTTAATTTCTGAAGAAAAAATGCATCTTATTAACTTGTAAAGTTGAAGGAACTGACAAGTTGTGTTTACAAAAGCATGGTAGACTGAAATAATTATCAGTATAAAACTGAGGTTTTAATTTTTAAATGTTGTCACAAATGAATTTTTTTTTTTCACTCTTTGAGATAGTGGAACTGTGGGCCTGAAATATTGACATTAATATTTGAACTACCAAGGCACTAGAAGAAACTTTGCTGAGTAATTTAGGTATGAAATAGGTTATTTGTGTTGTAGATTTCTGGTGTCTTCCAAAAGTCAGAGGTCCTGGAACTAGGTAAGATTTGCTATAGTTGTATATTCTGACTTTCTTCTACTGTCTAGAATTTCCTTGCTTTTGTGGTTTGGTTTATTGTTTTGGCTTTTTTTTTAAGTCTTTGGCACACGTATATTTATTTCTATATAACTTCTTCAATCTGTAATTAGATATATGTTTCTTTTAAGCAGGTTTATAAACTTTTCAAATGTAAGCATGCATATATAACTGCATATACATCTTTACTCATCTGTAGCAATGTTCCTTTCACACATACACAAACCAAAACTGGAAAGAGGGGAACTGAGGTTTTTCTCGTCACTGGGAAATTTAAAGACTGTATTCATAATCTCAGAATTGACTTAAGAGCTTGCAGTCATCCCTAGTCAGAAAAGTTCCCTCTTACTTGAAAAATTTGTTAACTCAAAATTAAAAAAAAACAACCATGAGTCAGATAACAAGACTAAGCAAAAACCAGAATTAATCTTATATTTAAGCATTACCAATTTTGCAATAATGCAATGAGTTGCATTTATTACATTGGTTAATTAAATATGCCCCTTCAGTGGTTTAAAAGGAAGTTTAATTTCTGAAGAAAAAATGCATCTTATTAACTTGTAAAGTTGAAGGAACTGACAAGTTGTGTTTATTGTTTTAAAGAAAACTGTTTCTTCCTACAGAGCATACTGGAATGTACCCAGCAGCTTTCACAATAATAGCAATTGCATAACACATTTGTTATTTAATTGAGGATATTTGATACATGGTATTAAAACACAAAGCATCATGTTAAAAAAAAAGTATTTTGAAACATAATTATAGCTTTAACCAACATTTGGAATTTTTAAAATATGAAATCCAAGCTGATGTAGAACACTCACACACATCTTTTATTACGCATTTTTAGTGCTAAAAAGAGGGTTGTGACGTGCCTTGTTCCAGTGTTAGCTTCATCCTAATTTATTTATATGTTCTTGTTCTAGTTTCCTTTCCATCCCTTCATATATATATAGGGGCATATGTGATTAATAGGTGAAAGGTATTTCCATTATAATCTAGAAACATTAACAGGCATTTTGTGTGGCTTATGTGACTCTCCCATCTAAAGCAGAGTCAGATCTTGTTGCAATAGCCCAAAGCAAAACTGGCAGGAGGGAAGGAGGATGGGACTATGAGGCAAACAACATGGCCATGTCACGTGGTTGGAAACCTGTGCAAGTGTGAAAGGTTGAACAGGAGGAAAGCCAGTTCATCCACAGAGGAGGTGAGAGAGACTGAAACTCCCATATCTCTGCCTGCTCAGTCCATGCCCTAGAAGAGGAATTTGCACCCTCTTTTTCTTTTCCATCCCTGGTTTATAAAGCAACCTTGCAGGCAATTAACATAAGCCAGTTTAAAATACATTGACTAGGTAATATGAATGAGGTAGATATTATTGTTTTAGTCCAATTCTTATCAGAATAAATTCTCATTCAGGTTAATTTGAGGAGCTCATGAAATCTACAGAAGTCTTACACTATACCAGAACAAGCATTTATCTTTGCTGGAAAAGATTATGTGTAGACATCACCTGGTTTCTTACTGAAATGGTTAAGACAAATTATGGGATCCTAAAATGATAATCAATTGTCTGCTCATGATTACTTTCTTGTAGAAGCAATAGATCACAAGTGTCTAACTGTTTGCATGAGGCATTCAAATTATGTAGTGAGACTGAGGCCATACTGGACGCCATGGCTACCATAATATCATTCATTAATAATCATTCATGCTGTGGTTGGGAATGACAGGACTGCCAAGAAAAGTAGTTGAGTAAACAGCTTTATTTGTTGGCCTGTGAAGTAATCAGATAACTTCTCAGGATTTTAAAATAATCCATTAATGTAAGTCATTACTAACAGTTATTTGACTCCATGTAACAATTGCTTAATTTCAGCACAACAAAAAGAGACGGGAGTTTTGTGCTGTCACATTGCCAAATGTCAATCATTGCATATTTTAATCAGTTCTTTGTACACACTAGTACCAGTCATAATAAACACTCTCAGTCACCTATCTGAACCTCTGCCTTTCAGAGATCACAAATCAGAATGCCATCTTCACAGAGCCTCCATATGGTAAAATACTCATATACCTGTATCTGTACATATGCGTGCAATTTTGAAAGCTCTATTTCCATATCTCTGCGATTTGGAGAAATGGAGAAGGTATTAAGGAAACTTCCTAGTTTGGGAGGGGAGAAAGGGTGGAAAATGGAAAAAAAGAAGTCAAACTGTATGGTGGAAACATAACGTGATCAGAATAAGAAAGGATAAAGAGATAAGTCAGAGTATGTATGATTTCCTAGGTTATCACCAATCCTGAAGCCAGACTTGCACTTCAATCAGCCTGTGTAACTGAGGGAATCACTTCAGATTGATAGCTTTTATTCAGACCAAGCTTGCTAAAAATCTTAGACTCAGTGAAATATCTGTCTGGCATCCACATTATTGTTCATAAGGAGCATTTTGTTGGAAAGCAACTGTGGTTTACAAAAAGATATACTCTTTTTTTAGAATGTTCTGAAAATACTTTACATTCTTTCTTTCAAGAGGCTTCAGTATGGAGACCTAGTAGAGAAGGATTATCGTAGTTTAACATAGTGAAAAACTAATTGAATCATTAAATGACCATTCAGATTCAAATGTCTTCTTCTCATTTGCACTCCTGTTTATACTTCTGCTTTACTCCTGCACATCTCTCTTTAGTTTGCCTTGTTTGTAAAACTCCTTAGTTTGTAGCTCTGTATGAAGAGGTCATGCGAAAATGCGTATCAAAATGCTGGTGAAAGTCAAGGTTTTCTATTTATTGCCATATTTTTTTTTTCAGTGAGACTTTTGTTCTTAGTGATTAAAAACACACACAAAAAGTGCTTGAGATTTTACAGTGATATAAATTTATACAACTTTTTTCAATACAGTTCTCAACTTCCCATGAAAAATAGACATCATTAAGAAAAATGTATGATTAAACACAATATTCATAAGTAGCAAACAGATAGTGATTATTATTTTGCAAATTAAAAACGTTTCCTTTCACTGTAAATTAAATTCTTGTGTATCAGCTACCTTGGTCATAGTGATAAATTGAAGAACAGTTTTCTCCGTTTATTCCTAATCATTCCTTAACAACAGTGATAAAAATAAAGGAAATTATGTATATAATTAAGGGATCTTACTGGTGAAGTTCTAACATGTTTCTGCAAAGACCTGCCTGAATTCAGGTGTCTGAAAAAATTTTTGTTTCAAATGTCAGTTCTCTTGCCTGAATATCCTGTTAAATCTCACACTTTAAATCTCACTGTGATCAAGGGATATTTTAGATTTCAAAATAAAAATAAACTGGTTCTTTAATGTGACCATGGCTGTATGAATTAGCAGTTGGTCAAACTTCATGGAAACTATTAAGTCCAATTTTGTGAATTGTAATAACAAAATTATGAACCATAGGACATTTACCAGCTTAGGTTTAGCAGCAAACATTAGTGTAAGGTGAATGTTTGTTTGAACATACTCAAAAAGGCAGAAATTATGGTGCAATTCCTCTCAGAAATACAGTGTGATTTTCTTCTGGGAGTAATCAACATTACTAGGAAAACCAAAAATTGATTGCATTTTCTTATTCATCTGTGTACAGAATGCATTTATATATATTTAAATTTTGCTTTCTTAACTATTATTCCTCTGTGAAAGAGGCAGAAACTGTAGACAAAAGATCAATGCCAGAACAGCAAACCAGTTCACACCTAGGGATGCATGTTTTAATCCTGTTGACTCATTTTTGTTCTCTCTTGCAACCTTTCTGGAAGATCAAAGACAAGCTGTAAGTATACAGGTTAAAATGTACCATGCACTCAAACTTCACTTCGAAAAAACCCAAGCAAACAAAGTTCAGTTATATACAAGCAAACTTTTAGTCTTTTTTTTATTTTTTATAGAAACAACTCTGTATAAAAACGCTCTTCTAAAAAATCATAAAAAGGGCCCAAAATCCAAGAAATTGATTAGAGATCTGAGAAGAGGGAAAAGCACAACCACAGTTTACACCTCAGTCTACTGCAGCCCCCTGAAAATTCAGTCCCCCTCTGCTCAAGGCACCAGTATCTCTTCAACTCTCCTTGTAAACCTGACTAAAGGTTCATATAGATTACACCTCTTCTGATTTCCTCCTGCTCCCACCTACCCCCAGCCTCCTCTGACACAGTTGACCACCCTCAATACTTTAGAGGTCTTGCTGCTGTATTGTAGTTTTGTATTGCAAGAACCAGTACAGAAGGAAAAGGAAACTTAGCCAAAATTAGAAGTTCCATTAAAGGTGAAGGGCAGTTTGGTCACTCTTTCAAGTATGACAATCTCCCTTTGACATAGAGCAGGCCCATAAGAAGTGTCACAAGTGTCACTCAAGCAGATGAGGACAGCTTGACTGAACTGCACCTACTCGTACCCAGCACAATGTGCCATTCATGATCTGCAGATCACAGGCTTATTGCTGACATCAGGGCTACACTGGAACAGGTAGTTTGGGTCAGCAAAATAATGAATTATTCCTAATGAGACAGCAAAGATTGGCTGCCTCGTCCCATCAGTCCCTGTTTTCCTCCCTCTCAGGAACTGTACTATCTGTGTGCAAGCTGTGCACACACACACACGCGTACACGCACAGTGTGTGTCTCTCTCTTACACTCCTCATGTGGACTCCAGTTTTCCCAACCACACTTGGAACTTATTGGTTCAGCACCAGGCTGGATCAATGTAACAGCCATGTGAAAAGCCAATGCCAAAGCCTATTCTCATGTAAGAATTTGGTCCTCGGGGTAGACACTGTATCCATGGACATTTTGCCACACTGAACACATTTTCCAGCTACTCCTCATTTCTGTAGTAAGATATATAAAATCATATAAAATCATGAGGATTTTTAGATATCAACACATTAAAAGTTCAGATCTATGTAACAGCAAAGTTGTATGGAAAATCTATATCTACCCATTCCATCTATCTATTCATCCACCTCTCCATCACAAATTTCAGTTTTTAAGAAGAAAAGATCAGGCGTGATAGCTGAAATTTTTACTTTCAGAGATTCATTTTATATTTTTCATTTGATATTTTTTAAGCCAAACTCATGATCTCTTAAATAAATCATTAAAGATAAGAAATAAAAAGTAAGATTTTATTTCATGAGCTAATGAATATGATGTGAATGGCAGTTTATAGGTTCTTATCAAGTAATTATACAGGAGTTTGAGATTTCATTAAAAATTCATCAGCATCAGAAGTAAGCAGCTACTCTAACATGAGAAAAATGTCCTTTTGCCAGTGAACAATTAATCCCAAAATAAAATGAAAAGTTTGCGAACTCTCAAACAGCTTATTCATAATGCTGTTTAAAAGTTTAAAAGTCTGTCACTTGATAACCTAGAAGGTTTAAGTTTGCTGTGTAGTTTTAAAATGCAGTCCTTCTGGAATTTACGTACTGTTGTCTTTTAATCCTCATGTGCCACTTGGAGTGGAAAACAAATTTTAAAGGGGAAATAATCTACATGTTAGTTTGATACAGCAAAACAAGAGGGAACTATGACTGGACTAAAGCAAGTTACATGAAAACTGTAACTTTTCCACCTGTTCTACCCATGCTTCAGGGGTATTTTCAGGGCAATATTTAATTCTGCTTGACTTGATTCTTATTCACTACATTTTGTGCTTGAGGAAGGGTAAGGGCAGAGAATTTTGGAAGCAGATGAAAGAAACAATTCAATTCTTCCAAGTTTTCCTTCCTTGCAGTGACTTCCACAATTGCAGTTAAAAACATACAGCTTTAAAGAAAATAAATTAACTAAAAATTTTCCAGAAAATCAAAATATGTTTTCTTCAAGGTGTCCTTAAGTCCAAACTCACTTTTTCATTACAGACCATGCTAAGAGAATAAAATCATCATACTATAAAACATCATCCTAACTGGCAAATTTGTTTTAACCAACATTTTGAGCTTCTCTTTAACTCGTAGATTCATAGAATGGCTCAAATTGGAAGCTGTCTTCCAATCTAACAGCCATGCTAGAGATCACCTGGCTCGAATCTCCTTGCCATAGGCAGGGACATATTCCATTGGACCAGATTGCTCAAAGCTCCATCCAGCCTGGCCTTGAGCACTCTCAGGGATGGGGCCTCCACAATTTCTCTGGTCAACCTGCTCCAGAAGCTCACCACCCTCACAGTAAAGAATTTCTTCCTTATGCCTAATCTAAACCTGCCCTCCTTCAGTTTAAAGCTATTCCCTTCATCCTGTCACTAAATGCCCTTGTAAAAATCCTCTCTCCATCTTTCTTATGGGTTCCCTTCAGGTACATTGGGAGGCTGAAATTAGGTCACCATGAAGCCTTCTCTGGGCTGAACAATCCCAATTCTCTTAGCCTTTCCTCATAGCAGTGGTGATCCCTCCTTCTAACCAGCTCAATAGCCTCCTCTGGACTCACTCCAATAAATCAATGTCCTTCCTGTATTGTGGACCCTGGAGCTGGTCATAGACCTCTGGATGGGGTCTCAGAGCAGAGCAGAGGGACAGAATCCCCTCCCTCATCCAACTGACCACAATGCTTTGGACGCAGCCCAGGACATCTTTGGCTTTCTGGGCTGTGAGTGCACATTACCAGGTCATGTGCAGTCTCACCCACCAGTACCCCCAAGTCCTTCTCAGCAGGGCTGCTCTGATCTGTTCATCCCCCAGCCAGTGTTGCCCCGACCCAGGTGCAGCACCTTACACTTGGTCTTTTTAAATCAAACAAGATTCCCAAGGATCCACTTCTTGAGCTTGACCAGATCCCTCAGAATGGCATCCTGTCCTTCAGGTATGTCAATTGCACCACTAAACTTGGTGCCATCTGCAAACTTGCTGAGAGCACACTCAACCCTTCGCCTACATCATTAATGGAGATAGGAGATAACACTGGTCCCAACACAGATCCCTGTGACACATTTAGCAGAAAAGAAAAAAATAATAATTTCATTGTATCATCTGAGCAGACATCTGTTGCACAGACTCTGAAGTCAAAGATTTTTAAATGTTTTGTTTGCATACTAAATTTTCCTTTTTTCTAGAAAGTCCATGAACTTGAAAAAGATGAGAAAAATTATTTTAAAAGAGATGTTTTTCAAATAAATCTTTCCTAAAATAAATTCATCCCTAGTCATGTTACCACACTGATCTGACTGTCTGAATCTTTCCTACAAACTGTTCTAAGCAGGGGAAAAAAGTTATTTAGATCATTCTTATTACCATCATCTAAACCACAATAACACTTTGAATAGCATCAAACCATTCTTCCTAACTGCATACAAACAAATAACAAGGAAATTCTCCCCAGTACAAAGAACTTGCAATCTCATTATAAGACGATAGACACCAGATGGATGCAACAAACAGATGGAGGAAGAATAAGGTAGCAATGAGATGATTATAATCAGCATGATAAGCAGTGATGCATACCAGCAAACCGGCTGCCTAGCCACTATCTATGTGTGTGCGCACGCATGTCAAATTTACACAAATACCATTTACGTGATATTAACTAATTCAGAATGTCTGATATTGTCAGTTTATAACAACAAGAAATGCAGGCTCTGCCAGTGAGAGTTGATGCCCTCAGGTGACATTGGGAAGAAGTATTATACATGCCTGATGTATTAACTAAAGAAAGGGTGGAGAGTACTTTCAGTCAGCAGCTGGTTTGCTGAACTTTAACAAAACTATCGTTTCCATGTTAATAGGAATTATAAGATGAGGAAAGGATTTTAGGTGAGGAAGATTCATCTTTTAAGGTTTTCTTTCCAAATCAAAGTAGAGACAATAAGTACCAGAGAAAAATGTGTTTTGGATAGGAAATGTACTGCGTGAGGAAGCACAATCTGAAAGGCTTTATTGCTAAACATCTGAGGCCATTTTGTTCAATGTTAGATCAGAATTTCAAACAGAAAATTCTACTCATAATAGCAGAATTACTTTAGAAGACACTGTAAGATCCCTGGGAAGTATGTGGTTAATATTTTTCCTTTGAAAAAGAAAAATTTTTAAAGTTTCTTCCAGCATTTATGACCTGAATTTCCGCCAATATTTAGATAGCAAATACTAGAGGAAAAAATATGGTTGTATCTAATTCTCTTTGTTGCAAAGAAAGATGTCTAAAGGTGAAAATATAAATTTAAATGTAAATGTATATTTAAATATAAAATATGTGAAGCAGATAATTCTGCACACTCACTTGTTTTCTGTGTGTTACACAAATAACTGTGGGGAACATTGAGCTGCATCCACCCCTGGCCTCATGACAGCTTTTTTATCACAGGATGGCTGATCTTCACGAAATGTTATGAAAATGACAAAGTTCTGCAAACTGCAGCACATATTTTTGTAAATAATTAAACAGTGAAAAACTAAAGTGCACTGCAGAAATTGTTTGCAAAAGATGTCCCATGCCCAAGTAAACCTCATTCTTCCCAGTGTGACATTCAAGGAATAATTTGAAGGGTTACTTCTATCTTTTTTTAAATACCTATACAAACATGAAGAATATACAGTAATGTGAATTTGAAACAGATCTTCAGATGATGACAGTATTGCATTTGCATTTCCAAGAGGGATTGCAATGAATAGAAAAAAGCCTACTTTTAATTTTTCATGCAATTTTAGTTCTGACTGCTTAAACAAGTATATATTTCTCATGGGTACTTTAGGACTCTGAGTCTTAATGCTGTTAAAATTCATTCAGTTTCTGAAATTAATTCAGGGTTTTTATTTAAAAAAATAATATAAGGAAATGGATTTTTAATCCATTGCAAACACATTAAAAGCAAACTTTCCAAATAGATTGTTATTAATATTCTATTAATAATGTAATTTATTTCTGAAAATATTTTACTTTTTCCTAAGCTACTTTATTCAACAAAATTCTTTTTTTCACACAATCTTTTTCATTTTAGGTGTAGATTTAGGTATATCTGTGGTCTTAAATGCCGTAACTACAAAGAAATTATTTTCTTCAAACAATGGGACTCAAAAATATATCACTTTATACTGAAGTCTTCCCAGATTGACATGATGAGGACATGTGAACACATACTAAAAGCATATATGTATTAAGAATTTTTCTTCTAAAAGTAAGTATAAATAGTAACTTTTTTACACATACCCTTGACAGTAATTCAGTCATCCTGTCACTGTTATTTGATTTCATTGATTTAAATAGATAATTTGCTTACCTTAGCAGGCAATAATCTGAAGGAGGGCAAGATGAAAATTGCAAAAGGTAGCCCAGATCTACCTTAATGTTCTGAATGGTACTTTGCCTATGACAGAACTGTATCCATTGGAGTCTTTGAAAATGTCCATAGCACTTTAATGGGTGAGTAGGTTAATTAATCAGTTTCTTTAGAGAAGCTTTCAATTTCATGTCTGATAAATTTACTAGATTATTATGTTAGTTGGCTTTAGATGCAGATGTCAGTCATAATTCAGGTAATGTTAAAAAATCATAAAAAATATTAAAAGTTAAGAAGATGTTAACACCAAAATTTTGTAATGTTCATGCAATTTCACTAAAATTAAAATTGCCTTATTTCTTTGATTTAGTATATCCAGAGTAATGGTCTATATTAGAAAACAGCAGCTTGGCTTTTATTTGAAAAATTAAAGAACTTCTACTACTTCTTTCCTTTTACATTTCACTTTCTTTCCATATTTATGTACTTTATAATAGCAAATATTTTTATGCAAGTTTCTCTTCCACCCTAAAGTCAGAGAGAATAATCTAAGCACTAATAAAATAATTTTTTAAAGGGACAGTAATAGATAATGAAGAACTATAAACAGGAGAAAAAGGTAGATAAATGCACAATAGCAAGGAAAAAAATTCACATTGGAAATATTCCTGAATATCTATTTTATACAACTAATTTATAGCAGACTATTGTTATTTGCAGGTTTTTAATTGCAGCTGCTGCTAGGATTTGAATTGCATTGCTGAAACAGGTGGTTGCCTTCTCTGTGAAGGGCCTCCCATGACATAAATCATTCCACCACTCCCAGATTGTGTTGAAGGAGGAGAAGGAGTATTTCTACTTGAAGCAACACTTCTTTCTACTGTTCAGGGCTGTTAGAGGAAGTTTTGAGTTTTTCACCCTTCTCTGCCTGTCTAGTTCATGCCACAGGTAAAATAAATCCCAAAGAGTTCCAGTACAAGGAACTGAAGTGGAAAGGAACAGCGCCTTTGTTCACAAGGTTGCTGGCATATCTTTATGGATGAAGACCTCAAGTTCATTTATTTGGGACTCTGCTGAGAGACAGAGCAGAATCACCAGTGGCCTTTAGGATACGCACGTAATTTCTGGGGTTATTCAGTTATATATCCTTCATAGCTTTGCCTGTCAGATATTTCTTGTGCTACATTTAATAAATTAATCAAAATATTTCATTTATTCATAAAAGGCTGATATCAGTTGCAATTAATTCAAACTTTACTTTAAAATCTCTTGTAGAATTTTCTTTTGTGTATCTGAAAAAAGATAGAACATGAGAAAATTGTCCAGATTTTCTCACATTTCTTTCACATTTTTAAATTCATTTTACAAATTACTAACATTTTTTAATTCACCAGCTTTAACCTGTATAAATTATCTCATTTAGAAATATTTGTAAATTATTTTTATTTACTGTTTTTCTGTCCATCTTGCTTATATGTCATGTCTCTGACTGATATAAATCTGATAAAACAGATCACCTAATGTGTCTGTTAATTACTAGGGCTAACATAGTAATTAAAAGAAGAAATAGTACCAAATGAAAGGGAGCAATTGCATACATTCATGCATCAAGGAAAAATGTCTTTCAATATTCAGCCAGGGCTACAGGGAATTGATTTCCAAAGATAGAACTAAAACTGCTGAAAAATGCTAGTTTAATGTTGAACATATGTTTTAGTGCAATAAGCCACATATATTGTAGAATCAGGACCCTAAGACAGTAAACCATTTAATGGAAACCTAGAATGGAATCTAGAAACCCAGTTTTGAGTCCTGTTTATTCAACTCTGTTTTCCTTTTCTGTTTTTGCATTTTTTCTAATTACATAGTCACAGTCTGTGGTATTTCATTATGATTTTCCTTTCTATTTTTTAAATTTGATAATATTTTGCTTATTCTAGAATATTTTGAAATATGAATCCAATTTGCCCATAAGCAAGTAGCAACATGAGTTTTCTTTTGCTCTTGTATGTCAACAGTAAACATATTACTACAATAAAGATGGAAGAACAGTTACACAAACAGCAAAATATAACCCATCTGTTGTCAGATGTGGATATTGACAGTCCAAAAGTGCTTGAACATGTAACAGTTAAAAGCTTGAAGTTATAACCCTGAGTTAGGGTTTCAAGCTGCCTACATGTTGTAGGATTGTTGCTGGGTACCTAAGAGTGAAACATGCAGCTGATGAAACACCAAGCAGAGAAATGAACAAGTGAGACAAAAAAAGCCACATTTATAACTCTGCCTTTTCTGGACTCTTCTGTAGCTGTAGCTTTCAATAAGACACCCATGGGAAACTGAAAATCCCTGCTGAAAATGCAGCTCTCGTCTCAGCTCAGACATTTAAATCATGCCCCTGAGCAGAATCGGCCAACACGTACTTCTTATGGAAAAACAGTATGAGAAAAGAAGGAGTGACAACTACTGCCTGATAGGTTAATATAGAGAAAACTCTCAGTGAAAGCAGGGAGTTGCAATATTCCACACTGCTTGGCCTGAGGATATGAAACCACCTGCAGAAAGATAATTTAGCATATGCTACCTGGTGTGCCATACCCTGCACACTGCCAACTAAAACTCTCCAGTAAAGGAAAGAAGGGTCACAGGAGAGAGCAGGGAGAATGTAGCTCTACATCCCATAACCAGGACTTTTACACTAGAGATTGGAAAACTGAGATTTGCCAGAAATATTCCTCCACCAATAAAGCCTGAGCTGAAAAAGCCGTGTCTTATTTGCATGTGCTGTGCTGCAGGTATGGCAAGGCAAAGGCTCTAATGGGACTGTCCCTTCCCATCCCATCTCAAGGGCTGTCCTACCCTACTCATCACCCAGGAGCCCACTTCATCCAGCCTGGACTGTCAGCCCCTGTCCCTGAAATGCCACAGCAGGACTGGTCTCCAGCTCCCCATAGCCTTTCCCTGCCCACCCACAGGCCCTGCTGAGCCAGTTCCATCTTCAGGCCCTTAGCCCAGGCCATTCTCAGCCCATCCTGACCTCAGGTGCATGGCTGGTGACCATGGCTGTGGCTCTTCTGGTGCCATCAGCTTCCTTGCTCCTGGCTGGAGTGGTGGGGCAGGTCCTGGTTGGTGTCCCCTGGGGAGCCCCCAGGCTCTACAGGCTCTGATAGAGAGCACATTTGGGCTTCACTTAAAGTGGAACAGCTGTCAAACACAAGCTGGGCTTGGAATGTCTATAAAATTGGATATTGGTAACTCTTTTTAATGTCATTTTTGCACTGTTTTCAGGGTGAAAGTTGAGAATTTGTAGCCCCATGTACCAAGGAAGGGTGTGAGTTATTCTTGCATCCCAGAGGATCATGTCAACTGCTAGACAGGTACACAGAGTTCCTGACAACAAGTTTGCTCCTCTGGACTTTTCCTTTTGGTGAAATTGACCATTGCAGCTGCATTTTGTATTGCTGGAGTGTGTTAGTCCTGCTAGCCCAGAGCCCGTGCTGGGCACAAGGCTGAAGAACTTGTAAATCTTAGGCAGCTTAAAGCAGCTGGTGAACACCTAGGTACTCACATCAGATAAGAGACAAATGCTTCAGGGTCTGATTTGTAGCAGAATCTTAAGTGCCTGAGCAATTTGTGAGGCAAAAATACACTTCCTGAACAGGATAAGTGTTGGTTTAACAGACTTAGAGATCTAAATCTTGTTTTGGATCTTGCCTTCCATTCATACCTTTAAAACATTAAATGGTCTGTATCCAGGACAGCTATTCTTCAAGAGGCACATCACTCCTGACAACTGTAATCCTCATGTCCTGACAAAAATCTCCAAAGAGAAAACTTTCCTCTCCTACAGAGACATGACTTTAGAAAAGCTGGCCATGTTAATCACTGTAATTATTCTTCAAAAAGAGTTTACTAGAACAACTTCCCGTGGGAAAGAAAAGCTGCTTCTTCAATCTTCTCAATCTTAACATAAATAAGCAGACTGATAATATACTTACTAAATAGGAAATGTTTTCCTACATATTTGGGTTTTGAAAGGCAAATGGAGAAATAATTTGTAACAGTGCTGTTAGAGAAGTTTCTCAGTTTTTGAGCTAAGTCTGCAATGCTGCCTAGGTAGGTTGCAACTGTTTGTCTGCACTGAGCAGTGATCTGAATCAAGCCTATCTGGCAAATATATTTGTACATAGCCGAGGGATGTATAAGAATAACTCTGGATGGGTCTGGCAGATTGGTGGAGTTAGGATCACAGAGGATACTGAGTAATCTTTCAGAAAGTTGATTGTTTCAGCAACTATTGAATCCTGAGGACACTATTGAGAAATTTGTTGGTCTTAGATCATTTCAGGTGTGAATAAGAGGACAGGACGTAGTCCAGTCCATGTGGCACTCAAAGAGAATTGTCAAAGCAATGTATAAGGCATGGAAACACAGTGAATGGAGAAGAGGAAGGAAATAAATCTCTCCAGGATTTGTTTATTGGAGGAAGATCCAAGCTGTTATACAAAGTGAAACTTCATGCCTTTTAGTACTTGTTAATTGCTGTTATTGGTGACAGGATAGGGACTGGAAGGAGAAGAGGATCAGTAAAGGAAAACATTACTAACTGAAATATTTGATTTAAAGATATGAAGATATATATAAATAAGAATTCTCTTTCATCCACACTCCACATAGTTCATATTTTTCCCAAAGAAGAAAGATTTTCTTCAAGTAATCTTTCTTAGTCATAACCATGCCTTATTTTTTACCCTTTTAGAGAGAACATCAGCAAAATGAAAGTTTTCTTCTGAAGCTCCTAAGATTTTATTTTTTCTTATTAAAACAAATAAGAAAATGCAAAAAAAAAAAAAACCCAACCACAAACAAACAAAAAAATCCATTATGAGCTGGAATTCTTAAACACAACAGAAGGATTTTGTAATAGTAATAACCTCGTGTAAATGCAGACTTGTGTGCAAGAAAGCCCATTTAGAGGCTGAGTGCTTAGAAGATTTGTGATCAACTCCATTTACTCTTGAAGGATAGATGATCCTCCACAGAATACATTGACCCCTTCTAGGCTCCAGAAGCTCATTCAGTGGTCTTATGTCTGTTTGGAAGTTCCTTCCCACCAATATAACTTAGGGGTTGAGAGGGAAAAGGCAAGGCATCTTTTTCTAAGGCTTCGATGCTCTTAGACTTACCACAATTATTTTCCCATTTAGTTTGTTCAGTTGTTGGATAGCTCAGTATGTAAAGCCAAGGATTAAAAAACAAGAAAGAAAATAAGAGGTGGTCTGAGATAGGCTGAGCTGTAATCTAAACAAGGAGAGAGTGACTGTGCATTATCTTCATGTGAATGGGGATTCCTGGGATAATGCTTTTGGCTCTTAACTGCAAGAAAAGGACTTTACCAATAGCCACCCATTGTCCTGCTTTTGTCAAGACTGAAATAAGAGAAGACAGGCTTTTCAGGTCCAGTCTGTGAGGATGGCAGGGTGGAATGCAGTTGGATTCCAGCTGAGTGTTTGATGTCTTCATTTTTGAGGCCTCTTCTGAAAAAGAGCTGGCAGGAAAGTGTGGCCTTACATAGAAAAAGGGCAAGTCCTGGAGCAAGTTGCTTCCCTAGTAATGGGTAGACATCCAGTTCTATTATAATAATGTTCTTTCATTGCCACAGTGGAGCTAATAGAGTTGTGGTGACTTCACACCTGCTGCAGCCTGGAAAAAAAAAAGTCACCATGAAATCTCCCAGAAGGCTACTGCTGTCTACAGGCAAGAGTGCAAGTGACAGATAAAGTGTCTGACAAAGACATATTGCTTTAGAACTGCCATGAAATTACTAGAATGCTGTAGTATAATCTCCAAATTCCCTGCCTCTGAATAATATGAGAAAGGTAAAGAAATTATACATACAATTGAACGCTACCATTTCTTTTCCTAAATATCTGTGGAAGCACTCGTACTTCATCTGAGAAGTTTGAGATTTAAACTCCTCAAGGCCACACATGCCTGTTCAATTCCATACTGCTTTTATTGCTGCTAGAAAAGAACAGTTACCATCTTACTGTTTACATTCACTTTCAAATGACATTTTGTTTTAAAAAATGTCAAGATCAATGGAAATGTTTCCAATGGCACAAGACTGTGTTATTGCTTTTCTCCAGATTCCGCTGATAAACACAACTTGGTTTTCTTAAACAGCAAGATGCCATCTTTTTGACAGATACAGTATGTAGTTATGTCACAGCATTATGATAAACCTTATAGGGAAGACACAGCAGGGTTAGAGAGTTTCTACATTCCCAGCACAGTTTCCATGAAAGGAATGTTTACATGACCTACAGCTCAAGGTTTAAATATATGCAGCAGTTTTGCTGTTAACTCCCTGAACTCGCTTGCTGAGCAGCCTGTGGCCAACAAAATTCTACCGGACTTGTTACAGTCTTAGTGTTAACATTTTCTTGTCTTGTCAGCTGTTTTGGACATCTGTTGTGATCTATAAAATGACTGCAGAAGGGTGGTTGGGAGGTTTTGTTTGGTCTGTTTGATCATCTGAGGAACGTAAATATTAGTCTGTCCTTTTGTTTATATTGGTTGAGAGCAGATGAGAGAAGAGAAGGAAATCTTGGATATCAAGCCAATGAAAATGGGTAAGAATCTTTCTTGACAAGTGCTGTATTTGCTTTATTTGCTTTTTGTGACTGCTTTTCAAAGCTGCAACACGTATGTAGAGAAAGCACAGGCTACATATGACGTCATGTTTTGTTAACATGTTTTTACAGGACTGATTCAGAACTCGTAGTCATATAGGATTTTCATAATCTTTGTTAATATCTTCTGGCTGACATGGGATTGCTCTATACATCGGACACATTCTATACACTGGAGAAATGAAACTGTCTAAAATGCCTCAAATAATTAGAGAGCACTATATGTTATTCTAAACAAGGCCTAATTAAAGCAAGAAGGCAGATCAGATAGGGTACTAACCAGTGACTGATTGAAATTGATGCATGGAACAAAGTCCAGACACAGTTTTGTTTGTTCCTTGTGCTACAAAATCTTACACCCATAACATTTAAAGCAATTTTACAATGACTACTATTGGATCTAGACTAAAAAAGCATGGAGATTCGTGGAGAAAAGCAGTTATTTCCCAAATCCCAGTGGTAGACCAAAGAGAGTAATTCAAGACAATGTCTGAAGTGCTAGCCACAGTAAGATCAAGTCCATATTCACTTACTAATTTAAAACTGGTTAAAGCATTTAGGTAAGAGTGAGCTTCAAAACTGCCCACAAACCATGACTCTTAGCTCATGATAGCTTCTTTAATGCCATGGTTAAACTGTTAGAGATGCCTGCCCTATCCTGTTTAAAGCTAACTTGATTATGCTTATAACATAATACCCTTGCTTTTTGTGACTGACATTCCAATTACTATCCACAAAAGAATGCTGCTTGCTTAGGAACTCTAATTAGTTTGCAAGTTTTGAAGGACTTTCTGAACAAAACTCAAAACTCTGGGGAACTGTTCATCACAGCTCTAATTTTGTGTCATTGTTCAAAACTTTCAAAAGTTCTTTAAAAGAAAGACTGATTAAGATTGCAAATAACTAACAGTGCATACTTGGAGATTAAAACATTATGGCTTTGATTTATTAGAAGTTACTCAGTTGAAGCATTTGACCTTGCTTAGAGTCTTTTTTTCTCATTTTTTTTTAACTTATTGGCCTGCATTAAGTCCAAGTATGCTTCTTGCCTTTACAAAGAATGATATTGTTGGGGTTGTATTCATAATGGGATGTCTAATATCTTAGATATATTAAAGAAGTGTTACCTCTTTAAAATATTTTGTTTTCAAATATGAAGTAAATTCTTCTGATTTATTTTTCCTTTGCATTAGCACATGAGACAACTATCTCAAATAAGACAGGCTACATGTATTTTTCCCCTTTTGCAATGACTGTAATTGAAATGTCTTCAGTAGTTGCAGAGAAACTTCAACTCAGCTATACAAACAAACTGTGTTGATCTTTCTCTCCAAATTCAAATTTAACTAGCATTGTATCTTTAGTTACTGGAAGCTCTCTCTCTGTAGTACTATTACTTCTTTGCAGATTTGAGATGATCAACAACTTAAAAAAAAGTGTTCTATGACTCACTTTTTAAAGCTTTCTGAAATAAATCAACCATATCTGAAGACAGGAATATTAAACAAACATTTTTCCATCTGAATGCAAATTCTTAATGAATGTCAATGTACACCTTCTTCTGCACAGTAAAAATTCTAAGATAGCGACTCAGTCAAGCTGAGATATTGACAAGAGGGGTTGAAAGCTTAAGAGTCAGATACCAGGGAAAGGAGGCAAAGGATAAGTCTTAGTCTTAACTGTCCTGCATTAATTTGCTTAGCAACAGCAGGGAGGTACTGGATATGCTTTATGACAAAAACGTCAGAGATGGTCAAAGGAGGGCTGCCAAGGCGCATTCCTACGGACGGACGGCACAGCGCAACAGCAGTGACACCCAGACCACTGCCTGGCCAGCTGCTAAAGGTGAATGGAAAGCACAATCGGAAATGAACATATTTGACACTCACTTTTGAGAGAAAAGCATAAATGGAGAGAAAAGCATAAATGTTCCTCTTGCACTGCAACATTTCCTGTCATACGCCTATCTCAGACCTGCCAAATTACCTGGATTCACCCTGTGCTCACTTAGATTTGTTCATTTAGATCTCTGGTGCTTCAGGGACTGTTAATCCCAGAAACTCAGAGGGAATCTCAGGTTTTGATCTCTCCACTCTTTCAGCATGTCCCACAGATGGATATGACAGCTGTTTGCATCTGACAGATTAAATCTGGTAAGTGAACTTGCTGTGTGTGCACTCAGCCAGTCCTTGAACCAGAACCCTGGGGATGTATAGAGAGCAGGTTTACCAAGTGAGTCAAAAGGGAGCCTGCCACTAATAGCTGTGCTAAGCTTCTCTCAGTTTGAAGTCAGTTATTTTCAAGTCTTACAGCAGTTCTTTAGCAGGGGAGATTTCTTTCCTGTGATGAAACAAGAAAAAGAGCTGATGTTACTAAGAAGAGAGATGCTATACATTGCCACACTTGAAATGATGTGTCTGGTTTATTGCAGTAGGCTCACAGCTCTGAATTATGTCATTAGTGCCTCACCATAGATTTGTAACAGGACTTGAGAGGGAGAGAAGAGCTTGAAGAGTTGCTTTTTTCCTTCAATTTAATTAAATGGATTCTGTCCTTATAGAATTTTAAAACATGACAAAGAGCTTCTATTTTTGTCACCTGATAAAATTTGGTCAAGGCTGTGTGAAGCCCAAACTATTGGTGACAGAGGTGTCACATCTATATACCTTGATAGTAGAAATACCGGAGTTTAATAATTTTTAAAAATAGATCCTAATGTTAATTTCTTGAAATTGTCCCTTCAGGCAGGTTTCAGCATCTCTGTCAGAGCTTCAAAGGGAAATGTTTCCTCTGACCTCAAAATAAATGTCAATGTTATGTTCTAAGACCCTCAGTCATGAAATCTGTTGGGTTATCCATTCTATTCTCACATTTTAGGTACACTGAAAAGCATCTACAATATTATTGTGTTGCTTAAATTATTAAATATATATATATATATACCCAATTCCCATCAAAGCCAAGTTCCCTTTTGTTTTTTTTTTAATCTTTGTACTCACCTCTCTGACTAGGAAGCTACATTTTTGAGAAAAGTAGAGAACCTAAGATTTCTTTCTTTTTGTTCTTCCAGCAGCTGATGGAAACTCAGAGCAGGCATATCTGAACCAGGCAGCCATGGCAGCCATGGAGTCATGAGCCTAGTCTCTCCTAAAAGGACTTGCTCTTCCTCACAAAATCTGCAAGAACTAAACCGTGCTTCTAAACAGATTTCTGGCAAATAATAACGTGGACTTTCATGACTATTTTGATGTTTTCTACTTATTTGCTTAGGAAAATTTCATAGGAGTTTGAGTTTTGTGCTATATAATGCCGATACACTGAACTGCTGAACGGACTAATGATTTTTTTTGTGGATTTTTTTACTGATATAAAAAAAATTTAAATAGAAAATGCAGCTTCCTAAGGATCAATAGTCAAATACAACCTTGGTAAGACTGATATTAGAAAAATGTGTAAAGTTTTAGTATTCACAACCTTGAATGGAGGTTAAGAGTTGGAGATGAAGTAGCTAAATCCATAGAAAATATTTGCAGGCTAGAAAAATTTTTTAAAGTGAGAGACTTAAAGCTTTTCATGTGTTGACATCTTTTTTTTTTCTGTAAATGGCTTTAAACTTATCATTGTCATCGTAGATGGAAGATAAAGGGTATTGAGGATTTTAAAATCTAGTAAAGAAAGCCATAACAAGATTTATGGCTGCAAGAAGAAGCCAGATTTCAGATTAGCAATAGAGCACTTTTTTTAAAACTACTGGGCCTGATTAATAGAAAAGCCCAGCAAAGAAATGAATTCTCTCTCTCTCAACATCTTCAAATCAAGATAGGACGCTTTTCTGAAAGCTCTGCTTTTCCTAAATACATGGCCAGTTTTAGTCAAACAAGGACTGTTGGCTTTAGTACTCGGTGAAATATTATGTCCTATAAATGAGTAAGGCTAGGTAATCCAGTGTTCCCTCTGGCCTACTTTTTATTAACCTCTCATTCATTTAAATATGTGTTCAACAGAAAGAAAATAAAAAGACTGAAATCTTCATATAGAAATCATTCAATTTTTTCTTTATTGTGAGTATCATCTTGAACTGGATGAACATATTTTTCTTGAGTCTTTTTGAAAATATGCATGTGCGCTTTATTTCAGTAGATGCAACAGAATAAAACTCAGTTTTTATTTCTTCAAACCAAAACCAAAATCAGAAAATCCTGCAGCTTTTAGCTGACATATAGTATCTTTTATCTGAAATTAATGGACAATTATTGTCTGTAACAATAAAGGCAAAAAAATACAAGCAAGGTTGGGAGGGATTTCTATATTTTGTGAAATGCTAGGTGTTTGCTCTCCTTATTATTGTACTAGTCTTCCAGCGCTGATGCGCGTTCAATATCAGATTACACTTTGAGCTACAGCTGACTTTCCTGTACTGGTTTGAAGGTAAATCAACAGGGGGAAATTACAAATCAATAGGAAAATTGCAATGAAGGCAATAATATAGAAACATTGTCTTAAACTGAAAAAGTCAGAGTACAACCTGGCCCCTGTTGGTCAGGGATGGTGGTCGCAGTCCAATTAAGCAGTGGTTGCCGTGGTTGTTGAAGTGGTGGTTCTGGCCTTGTGGAAAGTTGTGGTGCTGAGAAAAACTGGCTTCCCCTCTGGGTGGTCAGTGGTGGTGGTTGTCCAAGTCCCCACACCCTCAGGTTACATACTCCCAAAGTCCAGGTAAGAATGTTCAGTCCCCCAGGACAGGGAGTTTCACAATGAAATTATGTAATCCTTTGAGTCATAGGATATACTGGGGAGTCCTTGACAGCCCATTGACAGAAATCACCCCCCTTAGTCTGGGTGTAGTTGCCAGGTGAAGACCAGAAGAACACTACACTGAGCTCACAGCTGTTACACGTGACCCACCATTAACAGATCATCAGGAATAATATAGATGGGTGTGAAATACGTGGTTTGGCTACACCCATACTGGTGGTAATCTTCCTCCTGAAATCACGACACTTGACACGTCATTACATATGCACAATCATGCAGTGGATTCAAAAAGATGAAGACAAGGTATGATGGCCCGGTTTTTCAGAAGCACATTTTGGCATTGGCCTAACCTAACTGTGGTTTGTTGGAAATCAGTTAAAGTTTTGCTCTTTATTTCACAGGCAGTCTTCAGGCTGAGGTCGAATGCTTGCAATAATCTTAAACTACAGCTCTGCAGTATCATTCATATTTTTGAACTGTAAATGACAACAATGTATTAGAGCGAAATCATGAGTAATTGTAAATGAGAACATTTATTGGAAGGAACTAGAGACTATTGATATGTTGGCAAGCACATATGTAAACCTTTAACTCCTCACCAAAACCTTATTTCAGAAGAGTGTAGAAAGATGTTTCCTTTTCAGCTGAGTTTTAAGTGGAGGAAGACTGAGAAATTAACATCATTAATTTAAAAACTCCTTACTTTTTTCTTTTCTCTCTGTTGTTCTAATATAAAGTGAACAGGGGAGATAATAACATGGAAACTGTTCACCATGACAAGAACTCTGAATGCTTTTAAAGACAGTTAATAACTGATGATGCGAGTCAAGAGATGGACATTGCCTCATTCCTCTCAACTTGGTTATAGATAACTCTTATTAGAAGCTTACCATATCACACAGCTCTGACTTTCACCTCCTTTCTAGGTCAGATTTTTTTTCCTGTGCTCCTCTATTAATTGTATTATATCCCAGTAAAATTCAGTTGATTCATCAGTCTTGCCAAATTTAACAAGAAGCAATTATTAGCAATGAGTAAAGTTTGTTCTGTGTTGGTGAACATGCTTTTTACGGCCCTCATCTTGCTAAATGGGACTTTGCCTTTTATGCCAGTTCTGATCCCAGGAAATACTGATAAGAACAATGATAAAAAAAGTGAGAAATTTAAGAAGAAAATATATACAAAATCTGAATCAACAATGACAAATATGCAACAACGACAAATATGCAACAACAAGAAGCAAAAAAAAAAAATTGAGCTACTCATATCTGCTTTTAAAGTGTAACGAGGGGTGAAATTTTAATGTTTTACAGTTCACTTACCTAAGTGAAGGTATTCTGGTCAACTGTGGTTCAATAGGACATAAAAGTATAAAAAGAAATTAGTCTGCAGAGAAAAAGATAATGTGCAATCTATTTAGGAAGAGAAACTTGTTGGGTAAGGTCTTGATCATTGATCTTGATTCAGCTAAAATCTAATTTAAGTATTTCATTTGAAGGCCAAAATTTTTCTCTCAAGATTTTCTGTGAAATTAAATATTTGGAAGTGCCCAAATCTGCTATGAACCTAAATCTCTTTGTGATGGTTCTAAACGATCTCCAGATCTCTGAATATTATCCAGGGATATCCAGAGCCTTTTCTATATTTGTTATGCATTTAAATTCAGCTTCTTTTTCTCTACTATGTCCATGTTGACAGCCAAGTACGGAATTCTATAAGCCTTCTGTAATTGTCAGGACAAACATAAGAGACATCTAATAGTACTTGAAAATCAATTTTTATATATCTGTGGCAGTATAAGAGAACATTTTTTTTCAGAAAATGCATATTTAAAATAAAATTAAAATAATAAGAATATAATAGAATAAAATATCTGTAGG
>NW_005054332.1:6038635-6053126 GCF_000277835.1 Geospiza fortis
GCTTCCTTTTGAGCAGTGTTTAGATGAGGCTAAGCTCTGAATCACAAATAAAAATATCTGAATTGTTATTCTGTGTTCCTTTTTCACTGGAACCATTGGAAAATTTAAATATTTCAATCTCTTGTCAGTGCTTCAGCTCAACACTTCTCTTGCATCTGCAAACAGAAAGGATAATAATCATTTGCTTACATGCCCCATCAAGAGAAAAAAAATCAAGCATTTCCCTGCATCTGGGGTAAGGGACACAAGGGAGTATGCTACTTTCTGTTCATGATGTTGAGCTGGGATTAATGATAAATGATTAATGAACAGATTAGGTGAGCACCCATTGAGAATGGGGTAAATACATTTGGAGCAGAAAGATAGTGTAGGTGACTCCTCAAGGTTCTTTCCAGATCCATATTCTATTGTTCTATGATAACACATAGGTCCATGCTCTCTTTTTGTTTCAGGCTTTTCTCTGAGGGAATGTCTCCATTCAAGGCCACTTCTCTAGAATGATATGCCCCATAATTAATTGCCCTTAAATACTGCTGAGGTGGCAAAGTGAAAATATGAAGGCAAAAATTTCAACTGCTAAGTGTTTCTGCTCACTACCCCAGAGCTGCTAGAGCTCACCAGAGATGAGTATATAGCTCCTTTTCTTCAACGTTCATGTCCAAAATGTAGTGAGCTCATTCTCAATATTTAAAGTACCACTGTGGATGAATTCCAGCACTGGAAGCACATTTGAACTGGCAAACAGTAAATGGCTGCCATCAGGCATAAGCACTTGTTATATCAAAGCTTTGGCACATTATTTATGGAAGACTTATTCTAATGAATTCCATCCACACCTACCAGATGTGCAATCCAGGATTATGCCAGCTGTTTACCAGAATGCTTGATGTCCAGTAATATCATGAGTATATCACGACATTCAATTTTAATGTTGTTGAATAAGGAAACTTTGTCTTGATATCTTTGTTGAAAATGAATAAGCAATGTTCTCACATATCTGATTCAAAATGTTGGCAGTCCAGCAAACACAGGCACTTCTGTGAAAATGGACAACTCCAACTGAATCTGCACAAGGCTCTCCAGTGTTCTTAACAAATTAACCTCATACATAAAATCTGTGGAACAATAAGATACCAAATGAACGATAAAGGAATTTAAATAGGCATTCACTATTGTCTGTTTTTTCAAAGTATGTGCAGGAAAAAAGCACTCTTTCTAATAATACTCTCCTTCAGAAATCTCATTAAAATTAGTGGTATCTTTGACAAATTCAGGTTTTACCAAACATATATGAGGACAGAAGAAATTAGTTCTGCTTTTTTATTGTGTTAGACTTACAGAAATATGATTGAAATGGTATTCCATCATGGAACATTGAAATCATTTAATATTAATCATTCCACTTCTTGGGTAGAAGCATTTAATTTTCAGATTTATATTTTTACAAGATTTATAACTTGTAATACATTGGCTTCATGGTAATTTTATTTAAAAACACAGTAATTTACCAGTGTAAATAATAACTCATACTTTTAAGCAAGGAAGGCAACAAAGACTTCTTCACAGCATTAGGTTTCACGGGATGATAAATGTTTGTGATAACCTGCTTGGTTTTATAACCCATACTTCCCACCACGGGTTTACAACCTCCTCTCAGGCATCCACCCGCTCCAGCATGAGTCTCTTCCGCAGGCTGCAGGTGAACCTCTGCATGCCTGTGGATCTGCATGGCCTGCAGGGGCACAGCTGCCTCACCATGGTCTTCATCACGGCCTGCAGGGGAATCGCAGCTTCAGAACCTGTCACACCTCCTCCCCCTCCTCCACTGACCTTGGTGTCTGCACGATTGTTTCTCTCACATGTTCTCAGTCTTCTCTGGTTGCAGTTAGATCTGCATAACAATTTCTTTTTTTAACTTCTTCTGAAATATGATATCAGAGAAGCATTACCACAATTTCAAAATGGCCCAGCTTTGGCCAGCAGTGAATCCCTCCTGGAGCCGGTTGTCATTGGCTCTGCTGGACTTGGGGAAGCTTCTGGCAACTTCTCACAGAAGCCACCCCTGTAGCTGCCCACGCTACCAAAACCTGTCCATGAAAACCCAGTACACTACATAAGCCACTGACATATCAAGTTAGGAAGAAATACAATGTGCTGATAGCAACCCAAATAAGTTAAAAATTCACAACCTTTTTTTTTTTAATGTTGTTTATAGATCTTTATTTCGATAATGAAAGCCACAAACAATTCACACAATAAAATTTTCCACTGGAAAAAAATATGGCACCAGTTTACGGTACCTCTTTTATAAAAGAGATTTTAAACAACCATGAGGTCGACCTTTTAAAAGTTTCTTTTCCTCCAAATTGCTCATAAAATTAGGACTTACTAGGTCTTGATCTCAGAAAATTGTCACACAATTTTTTTTTTGTTCAAATAGTTCTGTATGTGCAAACATTTCCTACACAGGTCTTTGATTTGTTAAATTACCTACTCCTCTGTACACATTTTTCTAATCAGAAAGAGTAACTGTGCTGCTGATGTGACTGCATTAAAAATTCTAGTTTCTGACATCCCAGCTTGCTATTCCTACAAGTTAAGCACCGCAAAATGATGTAACAACATAGCCACATGCTGGGGATATGTGTACTGTGGTTCTTCAAAACAGGGCATGAAGACAGTTATAAAATATTACTTTGTTTATCTTTTCCTGTAGAATGGTAGTAATACTTGTAATCTATTTTTCAAGTCTTCTTTATTTCCCCTGTGGGCTAGATTCTATATCAAACCCATAGGTTGCTATATTGAAAACAACTTCAGATTAACATTTTCATGTTGTAATACACCATTCCTAGGCTTTTATCTCTAAAAGCATTGTTAGAATTCCTGCACTTCAATGGTGTTTGATAGATGGACAATACTTGGAATGCGTATAAACATCTTTTATTCTGCTTCTGCTTGCAAATATATATGTGGAAAAAAAGTGAGAGATCTTGGCATGAAAAATATCTTTCACTGTTAGAATTTCCTCACCTAATTCTGAATGCACTTTATTCACTGGTCTTCTATGATTGTTTCATTGACATCTCTGGCCTAAAACTTACTAAGGTCAGTAGGTTTTGGAATGATTCTTCATGTTCCAAAATCATAGATGTATTTTCTGGTTTTGAATCTCATTAGAAAATGAATATTGCATATTAAAAAACACCTTAAACAAAACAAAAAGTTTGGAGATAAAGGTAAATCCACTCATCAGAAAATTTAGTTAAATCATACTTAATACTTCATTCTTCTGTGTTATCAACCTAGAACAAGTAGTCACTTCTATTCCATAAGTGTACCTGTTTGTCAGACAAGATGAAATCATAAAATCACAGAATGTTTGGGGTTGGAAGGGACCTCTGGAGATAATCTAGTCCTATGCCCATGCTCAATCAGGTTCACCCAGAGTATGCTGCACCAGATTGTGTCCAGGAGTATTTTGAATATCTCCTGAGAAGGGTAGCCTTTTCCAGGGCTCAATTACCCTTACACTAAGAAAGTTCTTTCTCATAATCAGCCTGAACTTGCTCTGTTCTCACTTCTGCCTACTGCCTCTTGTCCTGTTGCTTGGCACTACAAAAAAGAGCCTGGCTCCATCCTCTTGGCACCCTTCTTTCAGATATTTGTAGACAGTGATAAAGTCCCCACTCAGTAGTTTCTTCTCGAGACTGAGCAGGCCCAGCTCCCTCAACTTTTTCTATGAGAGATGCTCTAGTACCTTAATCAACTTTGCGACCCTTTGCTGGACTCACTCTTGGAGATCCATGTCTCTTCTGTACTGGGGAGGCCAGAACTGGACACAGCACTCCATACATGGCCTCACCAGGGCTGAGTGGAGAGGTAGGATCATTTCCCTTGATCTGCTGGCAGTGCTCTTCCTGATGCATCTTTGGGCACCATTGGCCTTCTTAGCCACACAGAGACACTGCTGGCTCATGGACAACTTGTTGTCCACCAGGACTTCCAGGTCCTACTCTGCAGTGATGCTTTCCAGCAGGTCAGCCCCTAGCTGTTCTGGTACTTGGGATTATGCTTCTCCAGGTGCAGAACACTACATTTTTCTTTGCTGAACTACATAATGTTCAACTCTCCAGCCTATTCAGGTCTCGATAAATGCCAGCACAGCCTTCATGGCAGCCACTCCTCCCTATTTTTTATCCTCAGCAAAGCTGCTGAGGATACATTCTGTCTCTTCACCTAGGTCATTGATTGAACAAGACTTGACCCAGACCTGACCCATAGGGAACACTACTATCCAAAAGTCACCAACTAGACTCTGTACCACGGCTCACAATCCACCTCACTGTTTCCTCATCTAACCCACAATTCCTGACCTTACCTATGAGGATGTTATGGGAGACAGTGTCAAAAGCATCACAGATTTCAAGGTAGACAACATCCACTGCTCTTGTGTCATCTACTCACCAGTTATTTCATTGCAGAAGGCTATTGTACTGGTGAAGTATGATTTCCCCTTGCTTAAATCAGTGTTGACTACTCCTGGTAACCCTTTACATGCTCGGTGATGACCTCCAGAATGATCTTACCAGGGATGAAGTTGGAGCTGACTGCTCTGTAATTTCTTGGACCCTACTTCTTGCCCTTTTTGAAGACTGGAATGACAGTCTTCTCCCAATCCAAGGCATTTCTCCTATTATACATGACCTTTCAAATATGGCATCAAAGCTTTCAGGCTATTGGAGAATGTGTTTTTATTGTTTGGTTTTTGGTTAATGTAACTGGCCTTTTAAGAACAAGATGAGGCCCAAGATAATTCAAAGCTGAATAAAATAATGGGGGTAGGTTGCACATCATCTTCTGTAGATTTGGAGAATAGAAAATGAATGAATGAATCAATGAATGAATGAATTCCCAAAATTGATAGCAGGGTTGGAGCAACTCTCTTGTGAAGATAGGCTAAAAGAGTTGGGATTGCTCAGCTAGGAGAAAAGAAGACTCCAGGGAGACCATATAGCAACATTTCAGTGCTGAAAGGGGGGCTAAAAGCAAGCCAGAGGAGGCATGTAGTGATACAACATGGTGGAATGGCTTTAAACTGGAAGAAGTTAGACTTAGATTAGATATTAGGAAGAAATTTTTTACTGGGAGGGCAGTGAGGCATTGGAACAGGTTGTCCAGAGAATTTGTGGAAGTCTCATCCTTGAAGTGTTCAAGGCCTGGCAGGAATAACCAGAGCATTGAAGAGAGATTAAAACTAAATGATCTTAAAGGTCCTCTCCTGCTCAAACTATTCTGGGATTCTGTGATTCTAATGATGATTAGGGGGAATGGGCAGAAGGGAGAGAATCTGGTTTGCAAAATATTTCCTATTACTATTACTAGTGTATTCCTCTAATGAATTCCTGGTTGTCTCTATTCATTTCAGCATTTTGCCTGGAGAAAACTTAACCCCCTCTAAAAACCTATATATGATCTGTGTCCAAACACAAAAGCCTCAAACTCACTTCAAACTCTCCAGGAATGCTGGCAGACGGTCCTTTTTCACTAATCATACCATATGTAGGTAAAAAGGTGCCAAGAGTCAGACCAGACCTGAATCTTCTCCCACTCAATTATTTGTTTGCACATAACTTTTAGAAGCCAAATTTTAATAAACAAATTATTTTGCCATTAGTCCCTATCATCTTTGCTCAGTCTTTACAATGCAAAAGCTATCCCTTTTCTAAAACCTCTCTTTGGACACAAATCCAAACCTACGATATTTAATGGCAACTCATTACTCATTCTTGCTTCATTGGCAAGTATGCCTGCTGACAATGGCCAGGCAAAACTGGAGCCTCCTGTACTCATAAACTTTCCAAGAGTCTCCTAGAAAGACAGCATACTCTCTCTTATTGAGATATTACAAATAATATCCAAGAACATAATAAAAAAATATTTAGCGTAACAACAACAAAAGAAAGAAAATGTTGAACCTTATGGGACCATACTTAAAAATTATTTTGCTTTCTTTTTGAAGGCGAAAGCAATTTCATAGACTTGGAAATATTTTTTTTTGTCACTTCATGGTGAAGACAAAGTTGACTTAATCAGGGAGGTGTATCATGGTGCATTCAACCTGATACAAAGTTGTTGTGATCAATAGAAAAACATCTACCCTTTTGACAGTAAGATACATAGTGTGGACATAAATTTAATGCACTTGAAACCTGAAAGCAGGCTCACAGTTTTATGGCATATCTATTTGGATACAAGCAGTGCTTCTAGGAATTGTTACCAGTACCCTGTTTATACATGCTTGTATCTTGCTTTTATCTCATGTTTATAAGATATTTATCTTTGTATATACATGTATGTGTGTGGTATGTGTATGGAGAGGAAGAGAGAGAGGAAGAATATGCTGCAAGCTTACACAGTTACAGTGAAGTCTCATAATCTTTTATTAATATCATTTGCATCTTTCACAAATGTAGTTTGTATACCAGATAAAACAGCATCAAAAAAAGGAAGCAAGCAGACGCATGGTGACAATTTTAGAAAAACTTAGAGGAGAATTTGTCTTCTGTGAAAATGAAACAATAATTTTATAGAAAATGTGTGTCTGTTGACACTTAACATTCCCAGGGAAGTATTTATTGTACAGTTGCTGGGAAACAAACCCTTCATTGGTATATTCATTTGCTCTGTCATGAGAGTGAGCTGCAGTTTACTATAGAAAAGAAACATTGTCTGGCCATTTATATAGATTGTAGTATGCCTTTGTATGAAATGTTGTCACATAAATATCATAATGCTACAGTTAAAGTATTGCCAATAATTATGGATTGCATTACTTCTAATGAGGAAGATTCATTTTTTTAGAAGAAGGAATGCACTCAGCCCTCCATGAAATCAATTTTAATCGCAATAAGCAAAGTAATATACCTGAAAGTAGTCTCCCAAGCATGGGGATGGATCAGGCTAAGTCGGTGCTCCTTCTAGACTTAGCCAACACCTACTCACAAGTGGGATATATGTGGTTAAAAATTAATATTTACTGTTTTCTTAAGTATTTTTTTCCTTTTTTACTCACATGGGGAAAAGAGTTGTGCACAATTTTTAAATTCACAGGTGAGGAGAATTGCAGATTTTTTACTACCATCGAAACCCTTTGCTACCATCAACTTTTACTACCATCACCTCTTTCATTAAATGTGCAGCTGATTAGAGAAATGTGCAACTGATTTAGAAATGCATCAGTAAGAATTTATTTATTTTTAATTTTTCTGTTGCCAGAGACAAAGTTTTGAACAGAGAATCCTGAAAGTGATTCAAAAGGAAGATATTTCTCTTATGTGATGAAATTTTAAGCTGTAAAAAATGTCCTTTATCATGCAGGTTGACACTCAGACTGCCTAATTCTCTCTAACTTGATACTCAGATAGAATTTAAATCATTTATGTCTCAGACTGATCCTTTTCACCCGAGACAGTGGCATGAAAATCTGGACACCTTTGGTGTGGAAGATACAGTTTGTAATATGCTTAAATCTAAGCTGTAACATATGTTTGAAAGTAGCACCTGGTTCCCACCTAAACCATTTTATGATTCACAGATGGGCTGGGAAGCAACAACACATTTGGAATTCCCAATATGTAAAATATGATCTTAGCAAGACAATACACTCAGACAGTCTAGAATTTTAATTAAAATCTACAGCCAGATGAAGTATCTTACTGCAGTTAATTCTGATAAATCAAATGCTTACACTGAGGGATATGGTGCAGATACTAGAGCTTCAGCCCTGTAAGAGGTGTCAGAGCTAAGCATCCTGCCACCAGGAAGGGAATTTAAGCACCAAATAACAAGCTGGACAGTATCAGTTTGAGCTCCTCTGGGTTGAATTGGTGATTCAGAGAGCAAGAAAAAGTGTGGCTGAACTGTATATAAACCTTAAGGCAATTAAGGGATACCTGGACTACAATCCATTTCTAAAGAACATTTATTTATTTTGAAGAATGAGCCATAATGCAAGAAAATAATGATTCTTTAAATAATTAATTCCTTAAATTCCTTAAATTTTAAGTCCTGACTTTCCTTCCTTATCCCACTAATGTGGTCTCTTTAATGTTTTCACAGTCATGTTCAGATTTATACCTTGACTACAGTGCAGATAAAGTTATTGTAAAAGGGTAACCTCCTTGGTTTTCTCCTCCTATGGTTGTGATTTAAAAGGAAATTAAAGCCACTTCTGTGCTCTCTGTAGTGATGGTTGCCTAATATAGGTGTACAGGTGACTAAATTGGAGTAAAAATGGCTTTCTAGATTTTGATTGGGAGATTGAAACTTGTGCTGGCACATAAAAATAGAACCTGTACTGGGAATGCAGAGGCACCCAAGGAATGTTCAAGTGCCAACAAGTTTGTATGCTTTGGTACTCCTACAATCAGGTATCAGTTAAAAATGTATTTTCAAGATCATAAATTTGAAACTAGACACACCATTTCCACTTTATATCCCTTTGTATATCTCACCCTGTGAAAATGTTGCCCACAGTTGTAAGAAAAGAATATGTAACTTCCTTTACATTTATATCATTGTATTATGTTGACTAAATGTTGATTAAAGTGATTTTTTATTTTGTATTTTAAACCATTTTTTAAAATTAATTTAACATATTTACCTTTTTTATTTCAAATAATATAATTTTTTTATCCTAGCTAAATAGCATGCGATCTTGCATATTTATTTACAAAAATATATTGCTGACTATCTCTGGTTTTGTTATTGATTTTACTATTATAAACTATTTTGCTAATGATTTTTACATTGTTATGTAGTAAAATCACCAAATAGTTGAATTACTTCAAATCAATAGTCCAATTTTGTATTTAATATCATATTGTGTTTAATTTCCCTACTGTGAAAATGTCTTTGATGAAAAGCATTTTACTTTCTGAAAGAAAAATGCATAATCCCAATCCTTCAATCACTGAAAAGTAGTACAATTCCATTTAATGCACTTAGTTTCAAAGCTGAAAAAATTAAAGGGTTTCCTTTTGGCACATTCTATTAGAAGTTAAAAGACATTCCAATTTAGAAAGCATGAGCATACCTTCAGAAGGAAAAAAAAATTCAGAGAAAAAGCCCAACATATGCTAGGCACCACTCTCTTAATACCATCAAAATAACAGCAGAAGCCACTTGAGGATTCTCTGCTGAGCTGCACAGGCTTGTTCACCAATCACTAGACATTCAAATGGGAGTAAGAAATCCCTTGTAAGACCAGCTAAAAGGCTATGAATTATTCCTCCTTTCATCTGACAGACTTGTCTTGACCATAGAATGCAGAAATTGATCTGCAAAATAACAAAAAGCTGCATCCTAACTTTGAAAGTTAAATATGTACCTATATATTATGTGTTTATGAACGTGTATAGTGTACATAATTATATATATGGAACCTTGGTCAGATATCACACTGAACTGCCCTTCTGCCTGCCTTACCTGAGCTGCTGAGCTAGAATAGATTTTGGTGAGCTCCAATAGTGCTACAGGCTTGCTTAAAGATCTTGTTTGTGCAAATACAGAGAGAAAAGGATTTATCAAAAACATGTTCTGAAAGCACACTGGCACTTTCAGTGCAGATAAAACTTGGTCTCTGCTGTCAATCAGGTGAGAAGATTTGAAGCCAATATTTCAAGAAAATCAGTCAGCTCACAGTGCCTCCCTCATCAGCTCACATGCCATCATTCTGCCCTTGGCTTTGTTTACTAGAGTCTGGGGATTAGGGAAACTGGAGATCTACAGCTTCTGCTTTCCAGCTTGGAAGCAGTCAGATGTGGGTAAGGCTGTGGAGAAAAGTGCTATGGTTTCTTATTTCACTGCAAGACATGTTACAGCTATGCATTTTGGACTTTAGATGATAAGTGTGTCACACGCATTTGTAAGGATGCCTTCACAACTCTCTTGACAAGTTAAAAGCTGCTTGATGCCTGTAGGTGGGATACCCTTTGTTCATTATTTGTGCCATTGGCCTTAATCCAGTTCCCTGCTGCTGACTTTCTTTTCCCTTCCTGCCTGTTGGACAGATATTTTCAGATAATGTCTTCTGATAACATACCACACTGGCTCTTGCAGTTCATTCAAAGGCTGAGCTTATGAATCCCTGCCCATACAAGCAGTAAAAACTGTGATAAGGGCAGAGAGTGGATACAGAACATGGAAATACTGATGCTTACAATGCCACCTGATTGGTTTTGTGTTATGAAATTGCTTTTTTACATTTTTTGCCCCAATAATTCTCTATTGAACTTATAATGGAATAATATTCTGAAGTCACTTCAGACTTGCAAATATTTGTCAGCTGTAAGTTTTTTAATGAAATTTACCCATTCTAAAAGTCTATGTTATTAGTTGGGATTTTTTTTTCCCACAATCACATTTTTATGGGAGCTAAGACTTAGGAGCAGTGATAGAGAAAGCTTTTATTTTTTTATGAGAAGGGGAAGAAATGAATAAATTGAATGAATTAGCTTTGCAAACAGATCTCTGATTACAGTTGTTGCTCTGGGACTATCACTAGTGTTACAACCAATAAACCATTTGCTAATACTAAGCCAAGTTCTAACTCTCCAGCTGCTAATTTAAGGTAGAAAAATTGTTTTCATTCTTAATATGCTTTTCTTTCACTTATGTATTTTTCATATCCTTTGCTAAATGAAAAGGTAGAACTGTGCTCCATTTAAGCCTAAGTAGGTAGTTTTATTGTATTTTTTTCATACTTCGCTAAGTATTTAGCGCCTAATTTTCACCTTAATTATCTTTTACTCATATTTGAATAAGAGAAGAAGTGAGAAAAAAATCTCACATTAAGACTTGAGTTACCTTATATGATCCTAAATTAAAAAGCTTTTTTTCTATCTCTTTTTTTTTTTTTTACTATATGTCCATCGGCTTTTTAACTGGAGCTCAATAATTTTTTTAATATATTTTCAGTTAGGTGGATTTGTACTTTGGGGAAAAAAGAGAAAAAGAAACACATTAACAACAGTCTTCCAATTTTGCTTCTTCAATTTTTCAATGCCTCTCATGAAATCTAAGTTATTTTTCAACATGCTGAGCTTCCCAGTAACAAAGAAACAAGTTTATAAAACTTTGTTGTCTTTCACCTTTAAAAATAGGAATAATTATATAAAAAATAAAAATAACAAAAAATTAACTTGCAGTAACTAGAAGGTGTTGCTTATATTTAGAATAAGTAATACCCTTTTACCTAGATTGTAAACTTTTCAATTATATCTCCACAGGGGTGTCAGGGAGATTGGTTAGAAGATAATTGTGAAGCTCAATGCAATTGTAAGTTATCTAATTATTCCTAGTCATATAGATGAATTACTGTTTTTAAAAAAGTGCAGAGGATTTATTAATGAGTCAGCTATCTATTCTAGCAGAGAGACTGGAAGGTAGCCCTAGAGGACATCTTCTGATGTATTTTATATGGACTGGGAAGAACAACCTACCTCTAAAAGAAAATGTGTAACCAGGGATGGGTGTTGTAGAGGAAAAAGACAAAATCACAGAGCTGTTCCGCATCGCATTGCCTCCACCAGCCTGCACTGCTGCCCCTCTTTGTGGGAACATCATTACACATGGTGACAGCTGCAAAATTGGAAAATGCAACAAGAGTCCAGGATATTTTCCTGCAGATAAGCATCCAGAACCATTAGAAAATCCATATTTTCACTTCTACCTGGCTTCCATTCATTGCTGCAGGAAGGCACATATTCCATAGAGCCTGTGTCAGACCTGTCAGCTCGTGCAAATGTCTCACTTTTCAGAGAGTAAGAGTGTACTACATATTTAATGCATTTGCATGTGCTGACAATTGTGACATGAGACCTACGGATAACCATCTACCAGGATGGATATGAGGTATTCCAATGCTCCTAAAGTGCCTCTGGACACCTATGTTTGAACAACACCTATAAATTTCATCTAAACTTAGCAGAACCATCCATTTCCACCTAGTGTACGGACAAGATGTGCAATGAATATCCTACTAATGATAGAGAGACCTTAAGACAGACACCCAGACTTAGATGACTTGGTCTCAAACTAAATCTCACCCAAGGAGGTTTTTCCTTGACTAAATGGTGGCATTGCATACCCAGCACACAATACTCACACAGATACAGATGATTTGTCTCATCCTCATTGCTGAATTGTGATAAAAGGTGTTATTAATAGAGCTTTCCCTGCTGACTGCTGGCAGAGCTGTCCCGTACAGCATTTTCTGTTTAGCTGACCACCTAAGGTTTCTGTGCAATCTCCAAATTTGCTGGGTAATAGAGTTCTTGGCTGCCCTGTGTGATTCTTTTCTTGGTTGAACACCAGGACATGCATGAACTCAAAGTATCTCACAATGGGTTCCTGGGTACCAGCCATGCTAGCTTAATGGCTCAACATATTATTATGATTTTTTTAAATACTGTGTGAAAAATTATCAGCTGTGGCAACCTTTAGTAAAAGTCAAATTGCTCTCCACAATACTGTTCATATTCTTATAGAATTTTTACAAGTATTAAAAGTATTTCCATAGGCTCAATTTTCCTCCTGTTATTTCATAATCTCTTCTGACCTTTACCTTGTGTATTGGGACTGCTTTCAAGCTACCTTTTTGCTTCCACTATTCAGATAATATTTTAAAGAAATCTGGCTTCTAATTATTCTCAAGACATGCCAGAGCATGATGGCAATCTGGCTAATTCTAAAACTCTATATCTAATATAAACTGCCTGGGAGACTGCAGCTGACAGAATGTTGAAGCCCTATATTATTCACTCATGTCATATATTATAAGGGACTTTTCTGGCCATCCTCAATGTAAAAATAAAATGTAATGTGGACATAAAAATTTGGAAGCAAAGGAACTTGTAAAAAAATCTAGGCTAGAGTGAGATATAAAGTGTGAGATGGGAGAGTCTGGAGGTTTGAAAGAAGCTGAGTAGTTAGGAATATATCTTCACATATCTTAGAATAAACCAATTCATTCTGAGGAGCCCATGCCCCTACTCCAGTATATAAAGTATTCAAAAAAAAAAAAAGCAAAACAAAAAAACCCAAAAAAACCTGTGTGCCATAAAAGAAACCATCTTAAGTTTAAGAAAACTTAAACATTTTAAACAATAATCCTACCCATCCTACTTTTCTTTGCACAAATATAAAGTCTTCTTATATTTTTGCTGCCTATCTGTAAATAAGAAGGAAAAAAAATCTCCTTTATTTTTGAATTTAGATAATTAGAAATTATCTTTTGTGTGCAATAGAAGACATACAGGTGAGGAAGATGAATTTACCAGAAACAGAAATACAGCTAAAGAATTATGTGTAGAAGAAGAATTTAGAAATGCTGGGAAAGTGAAAGAGCAGAGGAAATTTTTTTCTTCTTTTGCTAAGTAAAAAAAGCCCCAAACACCTCTAATTAACTGGAAGAGGAATATAGCATCTAATAGCCAAAATACCCCAAACTTCAAACCAGAAAATAACTTTGTCATACAAGTGAGCAATTCACTTTGCCACTCAGAGTTTTCCCATATGTAATTTGGAGAAAAGCATTTATTCACCTCATAGGAGTTGTATAAGGAAAATAAGCAAATATATGTGTGTAGCTTGCTTTTGAATAATATTTTGATTTTTAAACAGGATTTGTTAATTTAGTTTTATGCCATTGGTATACACCATTGGTTGTGGTGTCAGACATTCTGATTCAAAACCCTCCCACAAGAATATTTAAATGAGATTTAAATTAACCAAAGGGGATCAAACATTGTCCTCTGAATGTAATAATCTCTGCCTAGTAGAACTATGTAAAAGTAATTAAAAAGCTGAATAAAGGGATCCCACATCATGTTTCCCAGTTCATTCTTGCATGTAACATTTCATGCAAATCAGATTATGTTGTTTAACTTAAAAATTACTGGGCCAGATTCTCAGCTGAACTGGAATCAATGGAGTGGAGCTGATTTACACAAGCTGTGGGTCCAATCTACGACATTTGTTTAATTTATTAAAGAATGTTAAAAAACCCAAACAAACAAAAAACCAACAAAAACCAGAAAAAAATATTTCTTTCTATATACTCTTTTCTTTTTGCCCTTAAGTGTAAGACATAGCTGTGCTTCATGGTAAGCAACACTAAACTGATGAGATCCATGCAAGATTACAAAGGAACAGAGTCTGAATTTAGGCATGACTGTGGGTGAAGTGTGTGCCTGCTCCCACCACAAACATTGGAGACAACACATGTTCACAGACTCAGTTCCTTCTCTGTTTCCCTTTACATCCAAGGAGTTACAACTTATTACTGGTGAGGCTCAACACTGCATACCTATGCTCCCACTGTGAGATGGCTCAGTTGTTTTGGCTAGGGAAAAGGAGAAGTGAATCACTGCTGTGATTGTTCTTCCATTTCACATAAAGCAACCTGGCCCCACACAAGACCTCACCA
>NW_005054332.1:6053171-6081052 GCF_000277835.1 Geospiza fortis
CAATAACAATTCCAAAGCAGTCTATATGCCTTGGAGATGCAGCAGCAGCAGTAAATGGATGAGGCATACTAACCTCCTCAACTCCAACATGCTCTCATCATGTATCACTAATTGAGACCCAGAACCAGAAACGCTATATAGAAATCAGTTGGAAAAAGATAATTTGGTCCTGACTTTTCTTTGGGTTTTGTGGATTTTCTTGTTTTGAGATTCTACTGAAATTGAAGGATCATTTTCATAAATATTTTGGAGGGAAATGGCAAAACATAGTAAGTTCCTCTCATGTTCCTAGAATCTTGATTCTATTTCCAGTTTTGCTTTCATAGATAATGTGCATTTAATTATCATAATTGAATGGAAAAATCAGGGAAATATTAGGTGGGTTACAGAGATAGTGGAAAATCACACTTTGCTTTCTGGAAAATGAATGCATTAATCATTGGATAGATGTATTTTTGCCTCACTTAACTACCTCATCTCTGTGATATTGTAAATATAAAAAATCACTTTTAATAAAATATTTGTCATCCACTCATCCATTACTTTTTCTTTTTTTTTCCTGCAATGAAAAGGAATGGCTTTTTCTACATTAGTCTACGATGCAGTAGCTAATAGTTCGACACAAGCCCAAAAGTTGGTGTGAGCAAATTTCATTATGTGAAACATCATGTAAGTATTGTTTTTGCTTTGCTTCTTCATAAAGGTTACATGACAATAACATCTTTATTAAATTGCGGTGAGAAGCTTGTATATTTGTTCATCAAATGGCAGTGAAATGCAGGGGTGACTTCAAATTCAATAACTGAAGAACTGAATTTACTCAAAAACTACTGACTGTTTTTTGGATCCAATTAAAAGGAATACTTACAGAAGCAGGTTCTTCTTGCTCTGGAGCCAAAGCCAAATGAAATATATATAGGATGCAGAGATAGGAATTAATAAATCCTAATCCATGTTTTCTTGAGACAAATTGTAGAAGATTAAATAGGTATCTGTCCAGACCTCATTTGAAAAATATATCTTTGAAGATTCTAGGGCTTTTTGTGTTCCACTTACTCTGTCGTATTGAAATTAAGACAAACAGAAAATCTGTTTCAAATTAGCCAACATCTCCACATGATTGCTCCACAAAATCTTAGCATTTCTTCAATTTATTATAGTGGTAAAACTTTGCTGGAAAGGGAACTTCACCAGACAAAGAAATCAATACATATGGGTATGAGCTTTCACATATATCTGTTGGAATAGAGAACAATTTGCATGTAGAGAGTACATTGAGTGCCATGGAGTTTACAGAGCTAAATGAAATGCCTCTGGAATGCATTTGTAAACAAACCTACTTTTTATGACCTGTATGTCAAGTAGTGGTTTTAAGATTGCTACCTCATTTCCCTCAAATATAATTTTTATTGTGGTAGAGCATGAACAGGACAGATGTAGAACCCATAACTGATCACTTCTGGACTGTGTCTGGACTGGGAGATCCACAAGTTTGTCTGAGCTCATGGTGCAGGTTCTGGCCATGTCCACACCCACTTTCTGCAATCTGTCTTTTGTGGGAAAGAAACCTGGATATACAACACCTTGGTATGTTCTAAGCAGGTCCTCAGATACAAACAGTCTGATCCATCAGGAAAGTTTTCATGATTGTTTCTGTAATGTGGAGATCAATGAAAATCTCAATTCCACCAGATGGGCATAGAATAGTTAGTTCTAATTGTTCAGATTTGCTATGGAGCATCACTTAAGTAACAGTAACACCCTCATTTCTCTAAGCCCAATTCGGAAATAGAGATAACAGTAAAAGCTTTCTCTCAGTTTCATGTTTTCTCTGTATTTAAACTGTTAATATAAGGTTTTTGTATACAGAAGAATGTGTATGTGTTTGTGGGTGTACATGTGTTCTCTACAGGGATGGAGAAAAAAATGCTGCAGTATACATTTTTAGAAACAAAAATAGAGACAAATTTTACTAGAAAATAAACAAATAATTTTTATCCATTTGTAAAAAGTGCTTATGTACGGGTTGTTACTACTCTGGCTACATTAACTAGATCCATGTTAACAAGCTGAACAGGGCAGAGACTAGTGCAGTGGTGCTCAATCATGCATACAGATTTCTAAAAGGTCTTGTAAAGATTCATCTTTAAGTGTCTGTGGAACCATGTACTCTTCTAATGGTGCTCATCTTTGCTTTAGACAAAAACAGTAGAAAAAAATATTTTGAAGACTCTTTATTGTCTTGTTTGTTTTCTAAAGCATTTTTCCATACAGCCATCACACTTAAAAAATAGTAAATTCCTGTATTCATACCACCTTCTAGAGGTGTCAGATATAAACATTACAGATATTTTTGCACCCCAGGTCAAACCGAGAATGAGAATTTTGGATCATCTTGGCAAATATTTGCATACCTGGCAAGCTCTACTGTCAGTGGAAAGAAAAACACTCAAAACCTAAATTTCACAAACGGCAAACAGCTTATGTTGGGACTCTAAATTAAATACAACACTTGTTCTTTCCATTGACTACAAAGTCAGTAGGCAAGCCAAGCTGAAAGATTTTTTTCCTGGAAATCTCTCATCATGATGCTTACCTGGAGTACGTCTGGAAGACTAAATGCCTCTTATGACACTTTTTTCTTCCCGCATAAGGTCTTTCTGAGTTTTGTTTGAACTTATCCTCACAAACAAAGCACCAATATGCACAAGAAAAAACAGTGCATTATTTTTTTATTTTTAATAAAGCAAAAATTTTATTTAGTACAGAATAATTTGCATTTAACTAGACATGTTTAAAAATATGTAAATGCTGCCAACATCTCTCTTTTTATTTTTGATGTAAGATCTTATTTTTAGGGGAATCATATAGCTCCTATGCCCTAATTTTTTAGAGTACACAATAGTGTTTGCTACTAAAAAATTGGCAACCTAAAAAGAGGTTGAATTGTTGATACTGCTATTAAATCATGTCTGCAATGTACATTAAAAAGCCAAAAGATATAAAGCAAGAATTTAATTGACCAATTCTTGGGTAGTGTGTGACATTATGTAGCTGTTTTAGCTGGCTTTGTAACATCACACAAATCTATAACTTCATACTTCATGAGTCAGAATCAATAAACCTGCCATTACAGACTCCAAAATCAATCTTGCCTTACATGCTTCCCCGCCTTTACTTCTTCCTATTTTCCTTCTACTTCCCAGCAAAACAAAACAAACTGTTCTGAGAATTTATAATCTTTTGGGCTAAGTAAAACAGATGAATTAGGAACATGGATTCTATGGGAAAAACCACTTACCATACCCTTCAGGGTTGAGTGCATCCAAGCTGATATTCCAATGTAGACACAGTCCCTTGCTCCTTCCCATTATTTTTGATTATTGTGACTTAAGTTTAACATAATCAGCCTTCATTAAGCAAATTAAGGTCTTCAGTTAAATTCAGAAGCAAAGCCCTAATTTATCCTTCAAGGTCTACAATTCCTCTATTCTTGCTGAGAACTTGTTTTACAATCCTGATCTCCAATATTGTGATTTATATCTTTTTCCACCCTACTATACATTTTACCTCCCCAGTTGATGACGCCAACACTGTAGGTGTTAAACTCCATCTACTTATGTACTTAACCCCACATTCAGATGTCTTAAAGCCTCTACCATACAAATATCATGGATGTCCCAGAAACTTCATAAGCTTAGTCATTGAAAAAACAATGTGACACACTCTTGTCATTCTAAAAATTTGACTACAGCAGTTGTGACACAAGAATAATTTATATAATGACTCTTTACCCTTTTAATACATGCATGATCATTTGAAATCCTTATCCTGTCAAGAAGGCTGAACAAGATCCTTCAGATATCCTACAGAGAAAGTGGATGTTCATGGAATGAATATCCCTGTTTTTTGAAAGTCCAAGAAATCACTTACCTTCATTTTATAGTTAGTATTAGTTATCAGAGAAAAATAGAAATATAATGAATGTGAATATTATTAACATTTGAATGACCAAAATAATTGCACAAGCTGCCCCTACACTTCTTCTCTAGGGGGTTTGGTTCAGTAAAAAAATATTCCGTAAAAATATATTTATTTTGATGATAAAGTCTTGTCATGATATTTAAATGTCTGGAGGGTTAATCTCCAAAGAAGCAAATGAATCATATATGAAAAAATTTCAACAGGTTTTAGTTTGATTAAAAAAACCCTGCATGAACAGGCTAGGCCAAATCTCAAAAGCAGACAAGAAGTGATACGATCTTTGATTTGGTTCATTATTGTTCACCAAGGCAAGTCTGCTAACAGATCTAAGATTTTATCTTGCAAAATGAATATACAAATACTATGTTTTGTGCATCATATACTCCTGGCAGTAATTGAACTCCAACAATCTGAATACCAATCTCTTCTGAGCACAGATTTCCTGTATTTTCCTCATTATTTATTAATATTTCCAAATAGCCCAGACACTGCTCAGGATGTGGTTTAATAACCCTGGCTCACACTGTTGAGCTATTAGTGCTCTTGTAGGGAGAGGTTTTTGGCATGAATTTTGCTGTGTCAGCCCACTGGGGCGCTTAACAAAGGTTGGTAAATGAGAAGTTCGAGAAGTTAGCAGGTGTCATGCATTTGCTCGCAGAGCTGCACTTGTTACAATGAATGTGTAATCTGGCAAAGATATTGGCTTGAAATGGCAGAGAAGAATGAAAAACAAAGAATGTATAGCACAATTATTTGTCCTGGTATTTGTTTCATAGGTTCTGGCATTCTGGCACAATTTGTGCCATTTATAGGAAAGGCAGTGCAGTTCCTCCACACAAGATGCCATGCCATCCTTAATTAGCTTCTCTGATCTTTTGAAAAGGGGATGTGGATTCTTTCCAAGATTAATAACTGTGCATCTGTTAGTATAACAGTGAGGCAGATTTGTGATCAATAGACCTACACATGTATCTGAAGAGATCAGTGGCACTGAATGAATCTAATCATGTAATTACGAAAATTAGGCCATTCTACAAGTCATCTGTGTCTCTTTATTTTGATGGTATTTGATTCTGCTATGACATTTTAAATGATCAAAGTATTTCCCTTCCCTTCCCTTCCCTTCCCTTCCCTTCCCTTCCCTTCCCTTCCCTTCCCTTCCAACAGGAGGAAGAATGACCCTAGTCAAATTAAATTAAAAATCCCTAATTAATTGCAATAGAACATGGAGGAGCATTTTCACCAACCAATACTCAGTAGACCAAAAACACATTCTCCTTTAACCTCTTCAGAAGCTGTTCAAATTGTAGAACTTTTTAGTACAGACCAAGTTTATTCTATTTTTTGTTGTGCTATCAAATACTAGTAATACAAACACAGAAAGGGGAGAAAGAGAGTAAAAGTGTTTCTACATTCTAACAGCAGCATATGCACCAATACTAACTTTAAAAACTGACCAGAGGGTTTGTTCTCCTAGATTTGTTACTGTGGTCTCTATGTGGATAAAATTGTCACAGAGGAGAGGAAAGTTCTGTCAATAAAATGAAGTTTTGTCCTAATTCTATAGGAATTAAATACTCGTTTCATTTGGAAAAGAAAATAAAGAAGCTTGTAGATTTCAGTATTTATTCTTCACACCAATGTACAAATCATCACCAGTTATTATCACCAGACTTCACTTTTTTCCATTCTATAAGGAATCTGAAAACAACTCTCCAATCTTACATACATGTAGAGAAAGCAATGAACCAATATGGGCAACCAATAGGCATTTAGTTTCTGAGACCTTCAGTTTTTGGGAAAAAATATTATCACAACCTCCTTTTGCACAGAGGTAATTATGTTTTTCAGTCAGTGAATGCAAGATAAACTGCATACAGATATGAATTCTGATGTTCCTTGTGATTTATTTTGGACATGGAAAAGGGTAAATTTAGGCTTAAATGAATGTGCTATGTCACTAGCTGACTTATCTGTTTGCAAAAAACAGTAGTTATTCAAAGGAGGTAAAGAACAGGTCTACCTGGGGATTCTGAAGTTGTTATCACTAATTAAATAATAGTATTGAGCTTGAGAAATTTGTCAAATTAGAAAACACCAGACAAACAACCAAAAGGAAAAGGGTCAATGAGATAACTAAAGCTGAATTATAGGGGAGTTATTTGGTTTATTTTACAGTACTACGCAGGAGGCTTCACAGTAAAGTGTAATCTTTATAATCTTTTCACAACACAAGAAACCTTTTGTTTTTATGCCAACTCTACTGATACCTTGTGCCTTGATAAAGCCGTAACTACTTTTAGTAACGGCAAGCATTTGGCCTCTGCACATTGGTTTTTTGACCCTTTGTGGTGGCCTGCTTTTAACTTTTAACCATGGTTCTTCAAAGCAGCATATCAGTTCTCCCGTGTTTGGGGAAAAATCTTGATGAGAGTGAAGTTTCATCACTTCTCCCTGAGGATCTGGCTTCTTTTCAAAAATGTAAACTGTAATGCTTCACATGGTGTCCCTGGCAGGACCTTTTCTAAGCAAAATGTGAAGATTTGCAATATGAAAACTATTTCCTACCTATTGAAATTGCAGTGGGGAAGACATAAAAATTATTTCAGTTGTCACAGAAATCGTACAGAGAGATTCTCTTTGCCAGTGGTAGATTCAGATTTGTAAGCAGGTGAGCAATTGCTGCTGACTTTTTCCAGTCTGCCGTAGAACTAAAGGTCAGCATGGGTTTATGTGCTACACGATACAGCTGACACCTACCAAGGCAACTATAGCGTCTTGTTTTTTTACTTAATACCTACGACTTGTAATTTCCATCTTCTTTTTTTTTTTTTACCAAAACAGCATCCCTGAACAATGTCATCAATAGAAGAATGATCTCTCTTTCTGATTCTTATCTGAGAGAAGTTAATTTTTTGTGCTTCCCCCCACGTCATTTTATCAATGAGCCATTAAAATGACACGCAAGAGCTTGAAGTTAGAAGTGCTCTAAATTACATATTTCTAGTGCAGTGCAGCTGCCTGGGAGATGTGAGCTTGATTTCACATCCAAATCTCATATTCCTGCACATTTAAACAGAAACCCCATGAATAGTAACTGGTAATTAATAACCCTCTCCAAATTGTCATCTCCCTCAACCCCTGAGAGTGATACTGCTTCCCCCATTGGCACAATAGAAAATGCAAGGAAATAGCAATAGAAATGTGGATGCCACTACTTTTTGTGCCATGTTCCTTAACAGCAAGCTACTGCTTGAAGTCCAAGAAACAGCTCTGCTCATAAAATGAGTTAATATGTCCACGCCCTCGCCTTGTTAGGACTCCCACTGGATCTGAAGAATGATTGCAGAACTTTACATATTTTTCCCTAAGGAACCAGCTTTTACAGACCATAGATAAGAAGAAGAGACCAGGTCTTGATCTCATTGATCTGTGAGTCCTTAAGTTGCAGTATTGGCACCAGGTCCAATGGCTGTGGTATTCTGCAACCATGCAATTAGGCTATCACAGGAGAAACTGTATTCCAGAATTCAAAAGAGGCCTGGAATAGACCCAATACTTCCTGTCACTTCAGAATGAAAAAACCACAACTGAAAATATGTCAACACCTGTCCTGCTTTTCTGAAGACAAAAAAATCCAAAGGAAGCTCAAATTGATATTTCTAATTCACTACCAAACAATTTGTTACATTGAATAATTATTCTTTGCAAATAAATATATTTGCATATTGAAACCTGATTATTACTTTTGTTTCAAGGAAAAGAAAAACTTTGTTTTCCATAGAGAGGTTGTTACATATATTAGTTTTAAAAATATAAATATTTTTTCCTGTTAATACAGATCACAAGATGCTGGTTTATGTTATTATCAGGCTCATTCTTACTGCATTGTCCCCTAACATCCAAATTTTGAACACATTTCTCTGCTGAACACTTTAAGCCATATACTGCTGGGTTTCCATATGTATACAGCAGTCTGCCATTGAGCAAGGAATTGCAGATTTTGGGATTTAATAAGAGGATAATGAAATTAAAGGAAATATTAAATGAAAAATCAGTCTGTTCAGAACTGCATCATGCCCACAATATTTTATAGTTTTGGGAGAAAAATGGTGATTTGAGTAAGAAAATACATAATGATATAACATTTTTAAGAATTCTGACTATGAAAAGAGTATGAATAAAATAGAGGATACTAAATTTAGCAATAACACATAGATTTTTTTGGCAAAAACTGGAGAAAAGAAAGCCTTTAAGAATATTTATCACTTCTGTCTTATTTTTCATTACAAGGTCTCAAAGAGCTTCATAAACATCAATTAGATCACACTTGTCTCCTCATCTACTTCAAATGAGTAAACTGAAGTTCAGAGAGATTAAAGGGCTTCTCTATTATAAAATAGTAAATCAGTGGAAGACCTAAAAACAGAATTTGAGGCTTGGATGTGAAGACCATATTATGCAGAATTTTCATAATGCAATAAAAAATGTCTTAAATATCATGGAGATTGTTTATTATAGAGATATAATTGGATCGAATCTAGTGAAAACTACATTTATATTCCAGTGGAAACAAAATTTGGTTTGTGATGGAAGTATTCAAATCACATTTGGGACTGTTTTCCAGTAATAACATGCCTGTTTGTGGGTGAAAATAGATTCTTGAAAATTGTTTGTACATCAAAAAATGAGTGAGAATTTATGTTTTTATATACCAGTATCTATGTATATGTATACCAATATGTTTATTTTTATATATACATATAGCCAATAAAATCACATTATTAAAGCTGCAAATGCAGGAGGAATGGTGGGACTGAATATGTTACCAGACCATGATAATTTTCATGCAAAACTACACAAAATAAAACCAACAAATTTAATCCATTTCTAATCTTAACCATGAACACAGAGTCAGAAACTAATGTTACATTATAAACTGAAAACTTATTTCACTTTCCAGACACATGAGCAGTTGTCTTGTAATATCAATGATTTCTTTTTTATAATGAGCATAATTTCTGCAAGTAATGGCAAGTAATGGCCAAAGTTAAGGCAATGAGATATATTTAGGATATTTATTGTTTTCTATACTGACAACAGTAAGATCAACTGAAACCTTTGGTGAACTTAAAACAAAGGTTTCAGCACTTCAAATGGTTCATGATGTTTTTGTTCTTGGAGATTTATTTCACTATATTATGTCTGGCACTAGCTGGTGAGCAACTAACAACATAACACAGTGGTGACTGCACGATGCTGTCTCTGCTCTCACTGTGAGCTGGGCACAGATTCCTATTTCATATATCCTTAACAATTTGTTCTAGTGGTGGAAAAAACTGAACTTGTCACATACTGGCAACAACAAAAGCAGTATTCATCCAGGAATGTTTCTGTCTTGTTAGTTTTGGAAAGTTATCTGTGAAGCTGGATGTGTAAAGCACACGTCTCGGTCACTGTGTGAGTTTATCTCATCGAGGCCTCGCAGAGCCACCTCAGCACCCAAGTGTCACTGGCCTTAGCTGCAGATACCAGTTAAGGATTTTGGTATGTTATATTGCAATCTCCTTTGCACCTTGTCATTTCTATCTTTCACACATTTTGCTTGTTTCATAGCTCAGTAAAATTCCAGCTTCCCAGGCAACTGCCAGATGCAGCTGCAATGTGGCTGGCACCTTCTCTCTGATCCCACTGCAGGCAGTGAAAAGTTTCTCACTGATTTCATCAAGAACTGGACTAAGAGTTCTGTGTGGAAAAAGCTCCCTCGAGACTGTAGTCTGTAATACTCCAAGTAAATTCCTCTGCCATACTCTTGGCCAGATAACAAGCTTAAAATCAAATTCCTGCTTGCCAAACCCAAACAGCTGAACACAGGCCATTTCTGATCCACCTGCAAAACTCAGCAAAAGTCAGTAAAATTGCATTATTAGTAGAGGAGAACTAACAGATGTGTTGTTTTTTCATTTTGTTTTTCTTTGGGGTTGGCTGCAAGTCCTTTCCTATTTAATCAATATTACTATGGGTTATTTGATGATATCCAGAGGAAAAGATTGGTTTATTCAGGATTCTCGGGTGAGCGTTTTTCAACACGAGGCAGGAAAAAACATTTATATAAACACATATACAATTCTTCTGTGGCAGTTCTTCCATTTGCAAAGAACAGGGAGGTAACATCATAAGAAAGTATTGGAAATTCTCATTCTGAAATTTACTCTTTTTGCTCATGTGGGCATAGTCTCATGTTACCCTAAACCAGATGCAAGCTTAGACATGTCACCTGGAGTTTATCTGTAGCCAGGAGAAAGAAAAGCAATGAATCTGATTCTAAAACAAGCAAATCAGGTAAAAGGAATGACTCACTTTCTAATGAACATTGTCTCTCTGCATTAATTATAGTATCTAAATAATTAATTTAGGTTAGACATCTATATATTCTCTATCCCACTACTAATTTTTTCTTCAAAAGTTAAATAAGATGTATTTTAAAGACAAATTTTAATCAATCTTTGAATACATAAATTTATGCATATGACTAAAACATACATAACATGAAATACATAATACAAAACTGCATACATAGATGTGCAAATTCACATAAATTCACATATGCATAGATTTATGCACATATTACTACCATAACCCTTGCCTCTATACACATGTGATCAGGTTCCTTAGATGTCTTTCTAAAGGCAGTCATTCTGTTTCCTTAAATATCACTACATAACCTAATCACATCTCCCTGTGGTCTCTAAGGTATTTAATTAAGGAAATTACATCAATAATTAAGAAATAGTGTGGCCAGTCTGAATCTATTTCTTTTTTATTTGATCTCCCTTAAAAAAAAACCTCAAAACAACCCAAATCACCACATTTAAGATATTTGTTTGCCTGTCACTGCATTGTCTTAAAAAATAAAATCTTAGAAAGATTTCCTTTCAAATATCCATTATTCAGTACATTTAAAAATAATTAGTTTCTTCTTTTAATAGTGATTTTAATAGCTAAAATGTCATTTTGATGGCACCTGTGTTTTAAAACAGCCATAATAAGGTTTTAAAATTCACCTTTTGTTGAAAAAATTCTCATGAGAATGGAAGAAACAGCTTATTATTAGGAAGATAGAGAGGGACAGTAAATGCACTGTAACATTGGAGTCATCTTTATTTTCAAATTGATGTTAATTTTGCACCAGAGAAATATGAATTTCAATTTAAAATTATTTTATTCAGTTATGTATTTGAGTTAGATTTGAATCTGACAAACCAAAGAGGTGATGGGACACAACAGTTATAATCTCCTATAAATGTATTTAGGTTCAAAAAGTCTTGCATCCTTTTTGGCTTGCATTTCTCCTCCAGATAAATGCTAACCTTTTAATAGATGTTATCATTACCAGTAATTGTTAACAATAATATTGTTAATACTAATTAGCAAAAATGCTGCTACACACAGAGAAAAAATAGGCATAGCTAAAAATACAGAGGAGGTGCTTGTTAGGAAACTGATCAAACAAGCTTAATTATGACCCCCAGATAAAGGGACTGCCATTAAACCATTAAATTATCACAGATAAAACAGACGCTCAGGCACTGTCTGATGATAAATCACAGCTAAAAACAGCAAGGAAATCAGAGCTTGAACTGCTAATCCTTCTGAAGTTTGTGATGAGCACCAGTTCCCCTACTGTTTTGCATCTATTTATACTGCACTTCGAACCCCCAAATGGCCTCTGCTTATCTGCAGCTCTAGATAATTTATGTCTATTGGTGTGTCACCTCACAGCAGAGGCTGTTATCAGGAAAGAGGAGTTTAGGAAATCTGATCCCTTGAAATGCTAATCCTCTGGAGATTAGTGAACATAAACGAGGTTTCTGCCGTGATTTACTTTTGTTTATTAGTAGCAGAGATTAGCACTTGCGGCTTGCCATTTCAGACAACTGCTTAGTTTGGGAATAAAGTGATCACTTGATGTGCAGGATTTTCACATATGAAGTTGTCCTGAGTATAGCAGTCAAAGGTGAGATAGTAATTTTTCTTTATATGTCGTCTCTTAAAAAGATTTGTAAATGTTTTTTAGCCCATGAAAGGATGATCTTAAATACCTCATTCCTTAAACCCTAATCCATAAAAGAACCTACCTACAATTCTGTGCAATGTTAATCATGTGGGTCATCATAGAGTAATTTTGATGGGATATTATTGTCCTTATATTCTAGCTGTATTTAAGCACTTTGCTGGATCACATCCCAGCAGTGAGAGTCTCTCTGGTTTCATTCAGCTATGATGGCTACACTCCAAGCTGAAATGGTTAATGATGAGAAAGGATATGTGAGTAGGAATTTTATTTAAATGTTTTTTTCCCTATCTTTATGCTGTTGAACTGCTAAGAAATGTTATCTTTCAGCATTTGATGGGGTTATTTGGTTGGTAGCTAAATGCCATGGGTTTTAGTCCTACAGACTGTTCCTGTATGAATAACTCCCAAAACCATCAAATCCAAACATGCCTATTAACATAGTATAATGAAAGCTTGAACTGCAGGCATATAATGCTGCTGAAAATACTTGGGCTAAACACATAGCTGCTAAGAGTTTTCAATTTCCTTTTTTGTTGTTGCACTCAGGTTCAGTAGTCACACTGGATGAGATCACACCAAGTGACATGACTGATTACCAATTAGCCAAGCACACTGATGGTAGCTGTTGGTGGCAGCTACTGAGATACAGTACTATGTGTCAAAGAGATAAGGAGATGCAGGAAATTAAGCTGACCTTGAGATCTCATTACATTCAACGTCACCTAATGGCACTTGATATTTTTAAATCCTGGTTACATTCACATCACCAACTCCATTCCATCTGGTAATTATTAAAAAAAAGTTTCAGAACTTGTGCATTGTTTATTTCCAAGAGAATACTTCACTATAAAATGCATATGAGAACAGTCTGGAGGGAAGGAAGTGGTGAAACTAGTCCCTGCTATTTTTGAGGGTGACAGAGGGACAATTTCATTACTTTAAAGCACGCATTGTATAATTTTGAGGTTATTTCTTAGGTCCCTTGTGGAATGCAGTTAGTCATTAGTTCTGTTAACCTTCCTCAAAAGCATGGAAGAGAAGAGGTGGAAAATAGCGCCATCACCAAAAATAAAAGCAAAGAATGGACACAAAAAGGCAAGTAAGAATGCAGATTACATCTCTCAGTGTTTGTTTTTTGTTGGATTCCATAAAATTACATCTTTATACACAGGAAGGTTTCTGTGAAATTTTGATTCAGATATTGCATAAAGGCAAAGATTTGCTTAAATTATTTTATTCTTAACATATCTCTAGTTTCTGAGAAAAGAAACAAAGATAAGACCTTTTGACAGGCTTCTCTACATCTATTTGTGAATGTGTGCTTGAATATCTGTGTGCACTCATGGGTAGATAGATAATAATTCTGGTAAACTTAGAGACAGAGCTTTTAAACTTTCACCCAAGAATTTTGCCTAGTTGTACAGACGAAATTATGGACAGCTCTGGCGATAATTAAATGGTGATTACACAAATATTGAAATCTTTCATTTTTATTCACCATCAAAATGAATGTACAGTTTTCATACCTGTACAGATAAAATATAATTCTGAATGGACTAATGCAACAATTTCTACATTTTTATTTGGCTGAGATGAATAATATTAATATGTTCAACTAGCTTTAAACTTAATTTGAATCATCTACAAAATCCTGCACTTATCTTATTCAGTGAACCCTTCCTACTTTTTCTATAAGTTAGAAGCCAAAGCTATAAGTTGCGTTTTCAACATACATTAGGCAACATTAAATATGAAGCTTTCAGAAAGAATGTGCTCCATGTATTTTGACTAATTAATTGGCAAATTCTTGACAATATAAATAATAACAAATTTATAATAAGAAAACTGTATATCTTGAACTGCCCAAAGAAATTTCTGCTGGCTCTAGCAACCATGACCTACTACAGTAATGTTTGAAATATTCCTGTCCAAATTGGTATTAATTATGGTTGACAACAATGCATTTTCTAAGTTTCCCTTAGCTGAAATATTTAATGATGCATATAACCAATTCCTTGTATGTATTAGAAAAACCTGCCTCCAAACTGACCATCTCAATTTGTTTTCCTTGATACTTCAGCTTTGATTAGAATGGCTGTCCACTGGTTAAAAGTTCATTTGTAATATTAACATTGAGAGACTTCCCTGGCTATTCATCTAGACCAATGCATGCAGCATGATCAACAAACAGGAGCTGGAAGCCATGGTGCAGCAGGAAAACTGTGACATAATTGCTATCACAGAAACTCCACACAGCTGGAGTGCTGCAATGGGTGGCATAAAAATCTCTTCAGAAGGGGTAGACAAGGATGGGAATGTTTTGATTGCCTAGAATTTAATGATAGTGATATTGGGGTTGAGTCTTTATAAGCGAGGATTGGAAGAAAGGCCAAAAAGGAATATGTCATGGGAATCTCTTAGAAACCACCCAGCAAGGATGGAGAGGTGGATGAAATAATCTACAAGCTCTAAGAGAAGTCTCACATGGCTTTTGTTCTCATGAGGAACTTCAATTTACCAGATATCTGCTGGAAATACAACACGAGACAGAAAATGGCCTAGGAGTTTACTGTAGTGTGTGGAAGATATTTTCCTGTCACAATATCTGAAGGACCCAAAAAGAGTCCTGTTGGACCTGTTGTTTGTGAACAGAGAAGGACTTTAGGGTGCTGTGATGGTCAGAGGGCTTCTTGGGCACAGCCATCATGAAATAATAGAGTTTGCAATTCTTGGAGAAGTAAGGAGTGGGATCAGCAGAGCTTGGGAGCCTGGCTGACAAAGTCCTTTGGAGGCAGTCCTGAAGGATAAAGAAATCCAGGAAGGCTGGATGTGCTTTATGAGGGAAATCTTAAAAGTACAGGAGCAGGCCACCTACCATAAGTTTTGGAGGTGAGGAAGAAGACCACCCTGGCTTAACTGAGAGCTTTGAGTGGAAGTCAGGGAAGAAAGAGAGTTTAAAACCTTTAGATGAAGGGGCAGGCCATTCAGGGAGACTACAAGGATGTAATGAGATTATGCAGGAGGAAAACATGGAGGGCTGAAGCCCAACTAGAACTTAATCTGGCTACTGCCATAAAAAATATTATCAAGTATTTTTATAAACACATCAGCAACAAAAAGGAGGCTGCGGAGAATTTCCATCCTTTAATGGATGCAAGGAGGAATACAGTAACAAAAGATGAGGAGAAGTCAGAGGTAGTGCCTCAGTCTTTAATAATAAGAGTAATTTTTAAGGCACTGGGGGGTAACTAGTCCTCTGAGCTAAAAGAAAGGGATGGGGAGCAGAATGAAGCCCCCATAATACATGGGGAAATTTTCAGTGTCCTGCCACGCCACTTGGTGAGCACAAGGGTTACAAGGCCTGCATGGGATTCACTTGAGGGTACAGGGGAGATACTAGAAGAGTTCACTAAACCATTTTCCATAATTTTTCAACACTCCTAGCTCGGCAGGCCAGTCCCAAATGACTGCAGATTAACAAATGGGACACCCATCTACAAGAAGGGCTGACCTCAGTGCTGGGGAAGGTCTTGGAGCAGATAAACTTGAGTGAGATCACACGGCATGTGCAAGACAACCAGTGGATCAGGCCCAGCCAGCAGGGGTTTAGGAAAGGCAGGTCTGCCTTGACCAGCTGATTCCCTTCTATGACAGGGTGACCAGTTTAGTGGGTGAGGAAAAGGCTGTGGATGGTGTCTACTGGGATTTTAGCAAGGCCTTTGACACAATTTCCCACAGGATTCTCTTGGGGCACCTGGCTGCTCCTGGTGTGGAAGGTGCTTGCAGTGTGAAACTTGCCTGGATGGCTGGCCCAGAAAGTGGTGGTGAATGGAGTCAAATTCCATTGGCAGATAGTTACTAGTGACATTTCCTGGGGCCCAGCGTTGGGGCCAGTTCTGTTTAATCTTTATCAATGATCTCAATGAGGAAATTGAGTGCACCATCAGTCACTTTGAAATTCACACAAAGTTGGGCAGGATTGTTGATCTGATGGAGGGTAGGAAGGCTCTACTGAGGGATCTGGACAGAGTGGATCAATTGGGCAAGGCCAGCTGTATGAGGTTCAACAAGGCAAAGTTCTGGGTCCTGCATTTCAGTCACTACAAACCCACGCAGCACTACAGGCTGGGACAGTGTCAGGCAATGCACCCAGCAGAAAAGGACAGGAGGGTGTTGGTCAACAGCCAGCTGATCATGAGCCAGACGTGCGCCCAGGTGACCAAGAAGGCCAATGGCATCCTGACTTTTATCCAAAGTAGTGCGGCCAGCAGTGATTGTCTCCCTGCCCCTGTCCTTTGTGAGGTGACACATTGAGTACTGTGCCCAGTTCTGGGTGCCTGACCACAAGTACATTGAGGAGCTGAAGTAGACTCAGAATAAGGCAACAAAGCTGGTCAAGAGTTGAGAGAACAATTCTAATGAGGAGCAGCTGAGGGAGCTGGGGTTGTTTAGCCTGAGGAAAAGGAGGCTCAGGGGGACCTTATTGTTCTCTACAACTACCTGAAGTGACAGGAGGCTGGTCTCTACTCCTGAGTAGCAACTGGTAGGACAGGATGAAATACCTTCTAGTTGTGCCAGAGGAGGTTTATTTTGGGTACTGGGAAAAATTTCTTCATGGAAAAGGCTCTCAAGCATTTGAAAAAGGAAGCGGTGGAATCATTGTCCCTGGAGGCATTAAAAGTTGTGTTGATGTGGTGCTTAAGGACATAATCTAGTGGTGGACTCGGCGGTACTAGGTTAAGGGTTAGACTCAATCTAACCCTTTTCCAAACTGAATTGTTCTCATTCTATGATTCTTTTATGTGAAAGTGCAAACATATGTGTATGCATTTATAAGAAAGAGAGAACTTGAGCATAATATAAATCAAGGTCCTAAAATGTCAAAGAAAATTCACTAACTAAGGCTTTTCCTTTTACTTTTAAAGATGCCTTTGTCTATTTCTTTAGTTTGTAATAAATTGAGAATTATGTTATTTCAGAGGTTTGGAAATCAGTACTTTCAAAAAAGTTGGAGTCCCATAAATGGCTTCAAATTGAGATCCCAAATGTTTGAAAACCTTAGATAAAAGGTATGTTATAGGAAATGTTTTCCCTTGAGAGAATTAGAAGAGGTTTTTTTTTTCTTTTTCTGAAGAATCAATCCATCATTTATCACTTCCTAAATCTGGGTTTTGTACTAGAAAAAAGATTGAAACAGGTCTTTCAATAATGTAAGTGTAGTTTACAGTCAAAACACAACTAAAAAGATATTTTTCATGAGTAAACCTGCAACCAACAGCCAATGAAGTCTTCAATCATTACTACATAGAAAGAAAAGAGCTAGAAAGGGCTGGTGACATGGGCTGTGAACAAGGAAGGGGAATTTTTCTAGGATCTGGTGTGAACATAAAATATCAGAACTGGCACAAAATTATCACTTAGATGTTTTTTGACAAGTTTAAAAACACAGGCTTCTACGGGTTCCTTCATGTCTCTAAGTATATGAGGCCTCAAAAGAGCTTTACTGTTATTGTGTGTCAGTGCATAAAAACACACTTCTGTGCCATTTTGGCATTATATACAAAAAGCGTTGTGCCTGCCCAGTACACACCAGGAAGGACAGGCTGACCTGGGATTTGTTATGAATTTTTCCTTAATCTCAAGTTTCTGTTCATTGTCTTTTATTTTATTGCTACCTGACATCCTTACTCAATTAATACCTATCAATTAAAAAGTAGAACCCATTAATGTTAATATCAGCAAAACAAAAAAAGCTGAAGCACTGGAGAGACCGTGCCAACAGATAAATCTAACAAACTGAGAAAGAAAATAATTACAAATGTGTGAACTAGCCTGTATTAATATTGATACATCGATATAGACAACAGAAGCTTGTATTAATGTAGATGAATAGATATAGATGACAGAGATAAGGATAGTAGTCATTCAGAGCTTGTTCTTTTTAAAAATCACAGGGCAGATTGATTAGATAGTTTGCAGAGTCTTCATTTTTTGCTTATTAGTTCTTAAAGTTCTACTGTTTCAGACAAGGATTTACAGGTACCTAAAATGTAATAGAACAGGTAGAAATTCATCATCCCAAACCTCCACTGGTAGCTGGTTCACTTTTGTCACTGGCCAGATTAGTATAGCTATATGTTTTGATAGAATTACTTTTATAACTACAGAAAAATAAGCACAGTACATAACTGTGGTGTGGGGTTTTTTTGTTTGATTTTTTTTTCGTTGTTGTTTGGTTTGGTTTTTTTGTAGTTTTTTTAAATATTGGCAAATGGAGGTGTTTCTAAAATATTAAATAAATAAATAAATAAATAAATATGCTCTCAGTTCTTTCTCTCAAATATTTAGTATACAACTCAGCTTGAGAAACATTAAATGTCAGTCATGGTTCACTTATGTTGCTCACTCCTTTCCCCACTATCTAAGATTTTTCATATGTTATGAATACTTATAACTCATAGGGTCTACTCACCTGTCTACATTTACATACTGTCAGTATTCACATGGTAACATGGGTCATGGCACAACACTTGTGTAGACCAAGCATAGGTTTTGGAGGATTGCAAGAGCGCCATTTGAGCGAAGGTTATATAAGGGTTATATAAAGTGAGTCCTTTCTCACAAGAAAGTTTAACAGGTCTGCAATGCTGGGATTCAAATTCTTATCACTGCTTTCACTGGTGTCGTAACTTAGACCTCAGCTTAAACTTGCACTTGAACAGAAGTGGCTAAACACAGCTTTGAGTGCTCATGCTGACAGGGTAGTTCCCCAAAGTCTATTCAGTTGTTGCCTAACCCTGAAAATTCAACTGTGCTAGAGAAAAAGAAGGATTGTGACCTCAGCATTGTAGTTTGGTTCTAGAGCTCACTGCAGGAAATAGTGGGATCAACAACAGCTGCTGTGGGAGAGATTCTGAAAGTCTTACCTCACAGCACCTTAGAGTCCCATGAGCAAGGCAGTGTTGAAAAATATACCAATATCAGTACACCACTCTCTGGTTTAATTTAGCCCATCTGAATGTTTCGTCTGTTCACTCAGACTGTTGCCTGCTCAGTATGAAAGAGTTGGTGGAGGTTGTTGCTTAACACCCAGGCTTTCTCTTTTTAGTGTAGAGGGATGTAACTAATCTGGGCTTACACCTTTTGCAAGGAGAAAGGAGATCTAAGAGGCTAAAGGCATTCCTTGATGCAGTTTATGGATCTAGCCCTTAGCAATTTTTCACTCTGAAAGTTGCATAACCACTCTGTCAGAACCAGGAGGCAATAAGAAGGTCTAAAATCTTCTTTTAAGGTTTCCAGTTAATAAAACACAAATGACAGTAGTTTGAAGTCCTCCCTCCCCCAACCTTAAAAAACATAGAAGTGAATTATAGCAATTGGGTACTTAAGTGTTTGCAAAGATTCCTGGACTGAAGCATGAAATAAAACAAAGGATTTAAGCAAAAGTACTTTTATTAGTAGTAAAGGGAAATGTGATATCTAAGAACTGTCAGATGAGAAAGTTTGATACAAAATGCTTTTTGTAATTTAAATCAGTAAGGAACTGCCTGGAAAGAACTGCAAAATGATTTCACAATTTTCAATGCCCTTGGCCATGAAGGAGTGATGAAATCTGATAAAACAGAAAGAACTGAACAAGGGGTAAATAAGTCTAACTCTACACACACAGGAAGGGACTACGAATTAACTATTGCTTGAGAAGAAAAAAATAAGGAATTAACATCAGACATGTCTCTGAAAACATCAAGTCAAGCACCCAGTATCAAGTAAAAATGTGAAACAGGATATTTGGATGATTAAGAAAGAAACTGTAAACAAAATAGAAAACATATATATATATATATATCACAGTATAAGTACACTGTATCGCTATATCACTGTATAAATACATCATACACTCTTATTTTGAATAATTCATGCAGCCCTGGTCATTCTACTTCAGGAGAAAGAAGGGCACGACAGAGAGAGAAGATTGACAGAAGAAAGAAGTAAATTCACAGAATATAGGACAAATTCAGACTACTCATCATAGTGCACTGCCCTGATTTGGGAAGTATTTGAACTGTACATATTGGATATAGAGCCCTGAAGATGTCTGGAAGTGAACAGCTGAAGGTTTCCCTGATCTGCAGGGATCAGTGGAGGCCTTAAAGCAAGACTGTGCCCCCACCAAGGCACACAGCCAGGTACACAGGGCTGTGTGGGCTCGTGGCTTGAGTCAGTGCAGCTATTCCTACTTTATGCACAACCAAGTGTCTTCTTGAAAGAGCTGACAGACAGTATCAGGGAAAGATTGTGAGGAGAAGTATAGGCAAGGTTAGAAATTAATATATAGGCAAAATAACCATGCTGTCCTTCAGTCTCAGGATACATTACGGTAGTTTGGTTTTTTTTCAATCTTTTTCCTGTAACACCTTGTGGCTACTGAGGTAGCTGGTATTAAATCCCTTCCCAAATCATGCATCCAGTTCAGTGTCTGAACCCAGAAGGTAGGTCAAACTGCATTCCCCAGATGTTATGCCACATTTCCCAGTGGAATTCCTTTTTCTTTTTTTTGGTATCAGAGGGTGGTAAGGTGCCACACAGCTGAATCTTCTCTCAGCACCAAAAGTTAGGCAGGTATAGATAACCTCCATATCTGCTATCATGCCAGAAGCAGTGGCAAAATTATGCAAACTCTGGAGCTTGGCTAAATAAAATTAGTAGAAATATTACCTGTGTTTTGATATTGCTTTATGTTGTGTCTCTTATTGCAAAAAGTTGTATGCAACTGAGTTAGTGGAGTTCCTTCAAATATGTAAAAATTATATGCAAAAAATCTGTATTATGGGGTGATATTATGACACTACTTTGCAATCCCATTTTTTTAATGATAGGTGGATTGTTATAAAACTTTGAGCTACATTTAATTGAAGAATTATTTAGGCAGAAAAGATTTTGGTAAATTGACACCATGTCTATAGGATTTAAATCCAGTATTATTTCGATGACAGTGGAGAGAAATTACTGAGGTGGGAATCACTCTTCAAGCACTGCTGAGCATTGAGTTACTCTCTATACCTCATATGTTCTTAAGTAGCCAAATTTTTTACACTGACAGAGAAGGTCTTGTAGATCTCATTGCTAAAATGGTACCCTGAGATGACAAAAGCTTAATTAACTTAAGCAAAGTCCAAATTGAAGAAAATTAAAAGAAAGTGCTTGGCCATTGCTGGCATTTGGAAACCCAAAAAAGCACCATTTACCAAAATCTTCAAGCAAATGATGGACAAATCCAACCAGTTAAGGATTTTTGGTAATATTTCAGCTATGACTTTCAGTTGCTGCCTCCTCACTCAAACAAATTATTTTAATCTTATCCAGAGTCACCATTCTCAAACAAGGCCATTGTCTCCATGAGACAAATCATTCCACTGCTAGAAGAAACTAAAAATGGGCGTCATATTGATAAGGTGTCACAACAACCAACTTGATATCACTCTTGTATACATTCAAGATGAATGACTCGTGAAAAGCTGTGTTACCCTGAAGGAGAAGAAAAATCTACCCAGTTCTGTCCTCTCAAACTTACCAAAAAAATACAATGCACAAGTACTTATAATAGCCTAAACATCAATACTTTGCAGTCAGAAGTACCAAGTGAAAAGTGTCTATATATGCCAAGGTAATAGAATACTTCATTAACAGCAGTAGTCTCTCAACTGTCATACCAGTACATCTGCTAAACTATAACTATGTTCAGAAACAGTTTCACTGGAGACGGAAAGATCTGAGCCTTTCCAGCATGCTTTCTGATAAACCTTTCCAGGCAAAATGGAAGAGCTTTGAGGAGGATTTGTGGACACATAGTCTGCAGCAAAAAAGTAGCTTCCTGTAAGTAGATCCAGTTAAAAATTCTTAATGTAGTTGGCAAAATGCCTTTTCTCGGGGAGACATAGAAACTGGCTTTGCTCTTTGCAGACTAATCATTAGACATGTCTGATCACAGAAGCAGAGGAGAAGGAAGTGAGGAAGAGATTAGACTGGCCACTTTTCAGCTTTCTTACTCCTGAAGAATTCTTACCTTGGAAATCAGGGTATTTTAAAATGTCTGACAGGCCGAACATGGCAATTTTCCTGTTTCCTTCTAAAAATACCAATTTTCTAAAAAAAAAAAAACACAACAGAAAAACCAGTCCTACATAATCCAAATAATTTCCAATTTTATCAGAAATTTCATGAAAAGTTATAATATGTATTTTTTTCTCCACAATGAGCAAAATCCCTTCTTATTTTTCTGTAATACTGAAATTGTTATTTTCAGCATTAAAAAAAACTGTTAAAATACTCTTCTTTCCTGTTTCCATTCCACCGTGAGTGGTATAATTTCTTTCTGTTCTAGAATGAAAGGACATTTTAAAATGTCCCAGACTGGCTGGTGTATTATAATTTTGCTGAATATTTCTCAACAAGGCCTATTTGTAAGCAGAGGCAAAGACTCACATATATTCATCTGCAGGAGTATGACTAACAGAATGCTCTCTGCCTCTTGCTACCACGAGGAGTATCAGTAGGAGTAAATCTGTATCATCACAGCTTAAACTTCTTCCCCAGCAGGATCTTTGGAAAAGTTTATTTATCTGCTTCTCCTTCTCCTTTGCTCTTCTATATACATATTTTATGTATAAGAGGGGAGCTAGAAAGAAGATGGGGAAGCAGGGTTATGTTAGCGTGAGGAGCTTCCAGGGCAGGCTTCCAGGGCAGCTTTGCTGGCTCTTCTCTCCCTAGCAGCATCGCCATGTCCTGCTTCACCATCCTCCTGAAATCATCATGCTCTTCAGATGTGGTCTTTCATCCTTGTCATTAGCCATAATCCTCAGTTTGTCAGATGTGTGTTCTGGCCTCTCCCATACACCTCTGTTTACTCTTCCTCCTGTTGCCAGTCTGTTCCTCCCTTCTTCTCCATTCCTTTCCATGCTTCTTTTCTACATTTCCATTTTCTAATCCCAACTACAGTCCTTATGGGCTTTAAAAAAATGCCTCATAGCGTTCACTGTGCCTCCAAACCAATCTCATGATCTTATGGTTATAACTCTTGTTTTGCTTCCCCTTTCTGCTTCCTTTGTCTCCTGCCATTATGCCATTTCTATTCAGGCTGTCATCTCTTCTGGAAAGGGATTTTTCTTGTTGTCTGTTTTGCAAAGCACCTGGCATGTTTTTGATTCTGTCAAACAAATAATAACAACAGATATGAAATTTGCAGTGCAGCAGAATCCTGATATCAGGAAGTAATAGAGGCAAATTACACTATCATTTTCATTGCCATGTATACACCACTATTTGACAAAAATTCTCATTGACTGGGTAGGTAAACATCAATAAACTCAAAAATTCTCAAACACCTCTAACATGAAGGAAATGTAGTTGTGTTTCACGTTGGATCTCAATGAGCCACAGGGTTATACTTGACAATTTCAGCATTGGAAACAAAGGAAATAAATGAATGAGGTGCAATTTTTCAGATGGGGACTAGGGTATAAAATCAAGTACTGGGAGAAGATGTAAATAACTGTTTGAAACAAAGAAGCAGGACAAGGGTGAAATGGGTGTGTTAAATATAACTCTGCTTAATTAAAAAAGCATACACAAGGCAGACAGATTCTAGCATGTAAGCTAATAAAAGTAGACTCTCCCTTAGCCCAGTGTTATCAGAAGCTCTTGGTATGGCTGAAGAATCTTAGAAAACATTTTAACTGACTCATCTCAGTCATTATATGATACTTGGCACCTGAAGACAATGTTTATGTTACTTGTCCTGCTTAAAAAGCCCCAAAAAAACAAACCCAGAACTGAAAAAAAAAGGAAAGAATAAGATGCGGATTTTACTGAACATTTAGTGACAGACTAGTCATATGAAATCTCTAAACAATATAGCTTTAGCACTAATGGATGTAGGCCAGGACTGAATGTAAATTATTTTACATATGGCTAGAAATCTCTTAACTAAATTATTTGAAATTCCTGGGAGAAAAGCAATTTGTTATAGACATTGAGACAAGCCAATGTAACACTAATACTAAAGAAAAATAAACTAGCAGAGGAATGTCCCCCTGCTATACCAACCAATATACTTATAGCTGCTTCCAAAGTAGCATCTGTCATTGCAGCACATGGATTATATTATTTAACAGCGTGAATCAAAGGGAAGAGACTCATTCCTCATTCAAGAGAAGAGTGATATTAACACATCATTGCACGACATACATCTCTGTGACCAAAGTGGAAAAAAATGGGAACAAGATGTTTTATGATAAACTGAGAAGAGGATCTGATATTATTAATAGCCATAATATCTGAGGCTTAACAAACAAAAAGAAGAGCTAGAGAAAGCAATCTAATGGAGGGACAGAAAGTTTTCTTCTGTCTCTAGTAAAGTGTCTTAGGGACTAATTTTACATGAAGGGAAGGTATTAACTAAGCTAAATCTCATTTCTATTAGATTTTTTTGCACCTGCCCTTTGAAGCCCTAGTAATGCATGGAATGCATGAGAAAAGAATTCATCAAAAAGGCACTCTGAGGAGAGAAATCTTTTCAAAACGGAAGAAATTTTTTACTCTGATAGGTCCTTTTAGTATTTTGAAGACAAGTAAGCCTTTGAATTAGTAAAAATGATTGACGTGTGAATTTATTCAAAGCTAAACATAAATGGTAGTCAAAAATGTCACTTTGATGCATAGGTATTTAAAACCTCAAGTTATATTTTTATTGGCTCTCTCTCTCCTGATATTTTTTGGGTAGCACCAAAACAAAGCTCTCTAGATCAAGAGATTCATGAAATAGGGTACAGGGCCACCCTGGACTGTGGCATAGCTTTACTCTGGGCTGCCAGTAGCTCTCACTGCCCAAGTACCAGTTTCACCAGAGAAGAGCCCAGGTGCAATAACAGCATGAATGAAACAAGAATGAAACATAACAAATGGGAGATGAGGATCCCTGTGCAACACATGGCAAATGAATGAGATAATTTCCTTGCATCACCAGCTACTCAATATCATAATGGTTCGTTTCCAGCTGCCATGCTGTCCCATATCATTCCACATTTGAATTAGACAGTCTATCTCCCTGGAAAGAGATGGAAACCCAAAACAGTTTGGAGAAACTGAAGGCCAGTCAAAGACGGTAGATAAAGCCTCTGAAGCGAGGATAGGGCTTCAGTTCTTGGTTGCTCCATCTGTATGGCTGGATTTAGCACTTACTTATCCAGTCTCTGGTAAACACCAAGGCCATATCCAAAATCAAAAATGAGAGAAAAAAAGTCACTACCCACACTGTGACTTCCACATACAGGAAACCCCATGAGAGCTAGCTCTCTGAGTGCCCTGGGTAAGCTATCATGTATCCCAACACTAAATCAGGAAGTGTCAGGGATTCACAGCCCCTAACCTTCTCTGAAACTAGATCTCTAAATTCATCCTTTCAACAGGAGATACACGTAAAGAAGGATCAAAGAGATCACATGAACGTTATCTAATAGTTGAGCAGTGTCAGAATGATATGGCAACGTGTGGTGCCTGCAGACTAAGATACTAGCTCTTCTGGGAAAAGAAGGCCACTCAATGTCTTCCAAGAAAAATCTCCATTTTACTCAGAAAAACAGTCCACTCATTCCCACAGAAGTGTCACAAACAAGATTTTCTGAGGAAGAAGGAGGGGATTTCTGAAAAGGAAAGGCGCATCAGGAAGGGAATGGATGGTACAGTACAGGAAATAACTTCAGAGGCAATTTTTGACTAGGCTTATTCTAACCAACCCTTTCCCAGGCAAGCAGCTGCAGCTCAAAGTGTCTGGTAACATATGAATACCAATGCACGAGTCTCTCCTTTCCCACACCAACCCTTTTTAGAGGTTGAAAATATCATGTTGGCCTTCTTGTAATACCTTCCCACAGCACAGTAGTGTAGAGTCAGTCTTAGTCTTTCTACATCTTTCTCTCCCAAGAGATACGTAACATTTCCACAAGTTCCAGAAAAGCAGGCCATTCATCAAATCACAGGAAAATAAGGAGAGTCTTATACATAAAGATGCCAGACAGGTATTACATGTCTGTCCATCAACATCCTGAACCATGGATAGCCATGATTCAGCTATCAACAAGCATGAGGGGAGTCAGTCTGTTGTCTTGTTCTGGCATTTACGCTAAAAAAGGAGAGAGAGTGAGCCCAGTAACAGCTGGATGTCATCTCTGTGAGATATCTTCCTACTTGCAGCAAACAGCTTCTACCAATTTACATCATATTCATCTGCTTACTAATGCTCACTGGCTTTAGCTAACAAGGACTTCTGTCACCAAAAGGTGTTTTAAATTAAAAACAATAGCAACAACACAATAGAACTTAGGTCTAAGCACTGCCAAATATAATTTATTGTTTTGCAAAAGTATGCTGCAATGGTTCAATGACACATTTGCACATACATAAGTCTTTGCTAAGATATCTGGCTTCTATGTATATATATATATGTATGTGTGTGTATATATATATATATTCTGTATGTGTATGCTGATATTATATATATATATGCATTCTTAAGATATATTTAATATATATATGTAATCTTGAATTCAAATAACTTGACAGCATCTGATATTTTAAAAAAAGATAAATTCAGCTTTGAACAATCCTATTCAAAATATACAAGTGTAAAAATGGTATTAGCTACTTTAAAGGTTTACTTTATACAGATTTTTCTTCCCTTTTCAATAATTATTAAGATACTTTTCTATACTGAAAGCAGGTAATATTCCTAAGGTATATCTTTTTGCTTTTTCAGCAAATAATTCAGACGCAGATGACACAGGTCAAGCATTAGTTTTCATATGATTTTCAACAATCTAGCTATATTAATGTCATAAAATCCATAAGAAATGTTTATAACAGTATGAAAGAATATGAAGAGACTTTCCCCCCCATTCATTGTGAGAAGTGTAAAATCACAAAAGGTAGCTCTTTTCTCCTGCTTCCCTGACATAATCCCTTCATCAGGTGTTTTTTTTTTTTTCTGCCATTCAGCTCCCCCTTAGATTGCACTGCCAACAGAAAGATTTTGACATTATTTTAAATAAACTCCATTAGCTTGTAACACTGGTGTTAACTGGGCATTCCATGTAAGCCTGACATTCTGCTCTTCCATATATAACAATTCCCCCCACTGTAAACACCCTTCTTTTTCCTGTTTGTTTTGATTTGTTTTTACCAACACTAATGACTTCTGACCACTTAGGAGTGGTCTCTCTGACTCATTGTTGGTTGTAGACAGACATTGCTTTTGTTGGTGCTGGGTAGTAAATATTCCTTCCTCATGATCATCTTCTGCTTACCCTGCAGGGAAGCATGGGTGCTGCTAGGTAAGTGTTAATAACTGATGCCAGCTGGGGAGAAATTGAAGTAGAGCATAGTGCTACAAATAGCTTCCTACCTCATGGCTGAGAAAATATCCCTCAAAGGCAGCTCTGCACGAGGTAACAAACATGGACAACTGCAGAGGGAATTTGGTGTTGGGACACTCAAGTAGCTACTGCAAGAAAGGTACTGCCTGGGAGTCATCCTGCTGTTAGGAAAGCAGTTTCACGGGATAGGAGGCAGCCTGTGGCTGAGACTTTCAACAAAGAGCACACAGCCTAATTGGGATGCTTTTGCCAGCAAGTAAAAGGTATAAAAGAGGATTTGCCTCTTGCACAAATTTAGGTAATGTAGGCATTGAGACATTTATTTCTCTTGAAAAGAGCACTACAAAGAAATGCCTGAAAGCTATTTTTTATTCTCCTTCCCTGCCTCCATTCCT